>NC_089251.1:96360680-96660680 GCF_963930625.1 Muntiacus reevesi
GCCTCAAAGAACTGGTACCGCTTAGACTTAGAAGTGAAGACTCACAAATTTGATCTCAGATATGGTGGGACGAAAGCGCTTGTTTTCCATCTTCCAGGTGGGTCGTCCTGAAGGTCACATCAAAGGCTGGCAAGTGGAAATGTTTCTGTAGTTTTCAGTACTCTTATGTTCAGCCAGCCTGTTTTGGTACTCTTACATTTACCCTAAAAGGTAAAGCACTCAGGCACTTTAAAATGACTTCAGTTGCTCTAATCTTATATTGAAAATGGTAGAGAAAGCATATTAAAATGTGACCTGTTGGGAGAAGGTAGGTATCTTTTCCCATCCCCCCTTCCCCTCTGGCTTCTCTAGATTCATATTATAGAGTTTTCTAGCCATGAGTTGGGAAGCTACTCCCAGTGATGGAGGCGTTGCAGGCAGGACACGGATAGAGGCGGGTGGCAAGCCACTTTATTTTCCCCATGTATTTTCTCAGTTCTCATAAAGCTTCCTGTCCCAGATGTCATCTGGACAGATGATGGGTCTATTTTCCCTTAAATGGCAACCTTATGGGGGTTACTTCAGACCTGGGACTGAGAGCCTGAAGCCTGGGAGTTGGGAGTCACTTGAAAAGATGCTGGGTGGCCCAGCATCTCCCCGGCCCTGCACAGTCCAGGGAGGAAAGCCTCTTCTTATGTGTTTCATCCTCTCTTGGGCAGAAATCATGTGCAGGCTTTCAGACACACCAGGCTGGCACGGGGCTCAGTGAGATGACCAGGTCTCTGGACACCCACAAGATCCAGGTTTCAATCCTGGCTCTGACACTTGTTAGCCATGTCACCAGGAGCCAGGGCTTTAACTTCCCCTTGGTTTCCATTCTTATGATGTGGAGAGAATGATCATATCTGCTCAACAGAGTTACCAGAGGGTAGATGACATAAAGTCTGTAATGTGCTTAGCACGGTGATATCATGGTAAGCGTTCAAAAATTACTGGCTACGTTTTTCTCATTTGAAATGCCCCTGAAACAACAAAAGCTAACAAAATATAAATATGAGGGTGTTATTGAAAGTGGTTTTGCTTGTCTGTGAGTTGGAGGTGTAGTGGCCCCGTGACAAGAGGTGGGAAGAGAAAGAAAAATGAAATCCTACAATTTTTTTTGTGTTTATTTGTTAAAAGTCACTGCAGTCGTGAAGACTGAGATTATCCTGGATTAATTAATACAGCAAAGCCTGAGTGATACGAGTCTCCCTTAACGCTTAGCCCAGTCCTGAGAGTTCATTGCTGAGTCTAGCGTGGAATTTCTCAGTCTGTGTTTTCGGTTTTTCTGAGCTATTATTATCTGCCGTGGACCACATCATTCTTGAGTTTTATTTCCAGTTCCATGAAATACAAAATCAACAAGACTAGTGCTGAGAAGAAACGTTAAATTGTTCAAGTAGCACATATTCAGAATGACTCATTGAAACAGATCTCTTTGAAGGCACAGAGTATTAAATAGCGTGTTTAATTGAGCTGAGCGGCAGCATCACTCACCCACGCGAGGGAGCTGCATTAGTGATACCTCTATAGTGTGCATGCATGGAGGATCCTGCCGCTTACACACTCCATCCGGGGCTGCGCAGGGGACCGGTGGCCTGCCGGCCACCCCTGGACACGACGGTTTTCTGTTCTGACCCAGGTCAGGCTTCAGGACCAGCAGACACTTTCACAAATTGGTTAGCTTAGATCAGCAAAAATGTATTGTCTCACAGTTCTGGAGACTGGAAGCCCGAAAGCAAGGTGTCAACAGAGTCGGCTTCCTTGGCGGGGTGTGAAGGGGGCGCTGCTGCGGGCTCCTTGCCGTGACTTGTAGGTGGCAGCGTCTTCCTCGTGTTCTCATGGTGTCTCTGCTCGCCTTCCCTGTGTTTGTCCCATTTTCCTCCTCTCGTAAGGCCATCAGTCACTTTGGCTTAGAGCCCACCCAGATGGCCTCATTTTAACCCAGTTGCCTTTGCCAAGACCCTATTTCCATCTAAAATTTAAAACCGTGAGGATCACAGTTGAATGCGACAGTACACATTGATAGCATTTTTATGACGGCTTGATAAGTTAGTGATGTAAGTGCTTAGAACAGGGGTGGGCACATGGTAAACACTCAAAATATCCACACTAACAAAAACAGCTTCAGTTGTTCTTATACTTGTTCATAGTAGCTCTGGCTGCTCACATGTGCCTCCTGTTGTGCTCACCCCTAGACGGTTTGAGAGCTCAGAATCTGGAAATTGAGATGAGGTGGATGAAGCTCAGTAGAATTGGAGTGCCGTGTGAGGGCAAGAATTTCTGTTTTGTTTTGACTTGACTTCTGTGTTTATGGAAGCACCCCTGACAGTGCCTGGCTCAGTTAGATATTTGTTGAATCAGTTGATTAATGTAAGGACGTGGGTGAAGGAAGTCACTCCCTTCCAACCACTGACCTCCTCTCTTTGGGGCCCCAGTCATTTCTGCCGAGCCTTTTATGGGAAGAAAGGAGGCTGATGCTTCCAACAAGTAATTTATAGCCGCTGTGCCGAAGGGCAATGGGAACCATATTTACTGATGTATGTAAACACAGCCCAAGTGAAATAAACCACGGAGCTATATGCAGGCCTTGGAAACAAAAGCCGAAGCAGCCGGGCCTCTGCCGGGGGTGCCGTGTATGGGCTTGGCCTCTTTCTCACTATTCTCCTTTGTCTGATTTCCGTGAGCAGAAGTCCTGGCTGGGGGGCAGGGCGTGTGGTGGGCTGTGTTTGTGATTCTTCGGGTCTCCAGCCACATGATGTGAGACGTGGAATAGGCAGGGTGATGCGGGTGCTGGGGGCGCAGGGCAGCGCCCGCACCTTCACACTTTCTGCCATGAGAATCAAGTATTCATGTCCTGGAAAGAGCCTAGGATACAGGGGTTCTTAGAGGCCCCCGCCAGCGAGCGCCGAGTCCCAGAATGTCCCACGGCCCTTTCCTCTGGGTGTCAGTCTGTGTTTCTGTCACGGTCCTAGTCCAGTTACTCATGGTAATCCGCCGTTTCATAATTTACACGAACATAATCCACATCCAGGTTTATTTGTCATCTTCCAGACACATTCAGTAATACTGCTGGTTACATAGCATTCAGGTCTGTGTAGCCCTTGGGTCAACGCAGTAAAGGGTTGACCCATTTAAGTGTGTGACCAGCAGGATAAACAGTGAAAAATAGAAAGGTGTACACATTCAGCAGTGTATCAGCCCCTCCCCTCTCCCTTTAATTCTCAGAAGTCTTGAAAATCTCACAGAGAGCCGTGGTGATGGAAGGTCTTCTCCAAACCTCTGTGGTTCCTCCCTTGACAGCCCCATACAGGTTCCTCCTGTCTGTGTTCCAACTGCACAGCCTAGAGGCAGCTCGCCGCCTCCAGGGACGCCGCCCCATCTTTGGATGCTCTCCCCCTTCCTATGTGGACCTGCAAATCAACCTGCCGCTTGGGCTTCCTGGCTTTAGATTTGTTTCCTGGAATTTTGGTGGTGGTCTATTTCAGTTCTGTTTTTTTTGTTTTCTTTCTTTCTTTTCTTTTTTTTAACTATTAACTCCTGTAGGTTAAATCCGCACCATGTCCTTCTGGACAGTACTCCTTGCAGGATCATAGCACCCTTTCCTGATAGTCCATTTAAGTGTGAGTTTTCAGAGTAGCTTTCTTTGCTTCGTCATAGCCTGTTTTATCACTCCTCCTTAACCTTTCATAAGTGGTGGTAAGTATTAGGGAAAAAGAAAAAAGCAGAGCAGAGTAAGGGGTGGGGGTGCATGTGATGTCAGGTAGGGACTGGGTTGCAGTGTAGAAAGGGTGGTTAGGACAGTCCTCGCTGAGTGAGGGAGATTTGAGCAAGAAGAAAGTGAGGGAGTCTGCCAGGAAGACAGCTTGAGAGAGTGTCAGGTAGAGTAGGATAGAGGTCCTCGCCCTGGAATAGCAGCAAGGCCTACGCTGCCCCAGAGCGCATGGGGAGGAAGAAGACTGGAGGGGAAGCCCACCATCTGAGCCCTCTCAGCCACAGTAAGGACAGTGAGTGAGAATGGGGAGCCACTGGTGGGTTTGGAGTGCAGGTGTTGTGATCTGACTTAGGTGTTACAAGGATCTGACTTAGGTGGTCTGAAGACTGGTCTTGTTGTCATGTCAAGAGCAGACTGTACCCAGGCAGGAATAGAATCTCTGCTGGCAGAGTGCTGCCCTGATCCAGGGGATCAGGTGGTGGCAAACATGATGAGATTGGACTCTAGATCCACATGGAAGGAGAGCCGATGGAGAGGAACAGAGGTCAGGTTTTGGCCTGAGCAGCTGAAAGGAAGTTGCCATCAACTGAGATGGGGAAAGCCGTATGGGAAGCAGGGTTGGGGGGAAGAGCAGAAGTTCGTGGGTTTATTGAGTGTGAGATGTCTGTTAGACATCTGCGTGGAGGTGATAAGTGGGCACACAGATTGGAGTGACAATTCTGGAGTTTAGTAGAGAAGAAAATCTACATCTGGGTCAGAGATGGAGATTTGGGAGTTTTCCACAAACATGTGGTATCGAATGCCTTGAGGCTGGACGGTCTCCCAGAGGTTGAGTGTGGCTGAAGAAAAGAGGTGAGTGCTGGTGCAGTCCGAGGGCAAGGGGTTGATGGGTAGAAGGAAGCTGTAAAGGAGACAGAGAAGAAGGAATCAGTAGGTAGGAGGACAACCATGTGCTGTCCAAAAGCCACAAGGAGAGGTGTCAAGATGGGAAGAGAATGATCACCAGGGTCAATTCTGCTGATACTGGATTTAGTAACATGGAAGAAGGGTTTGGGGGCCAAAGCCTGTTTGGTTTGAAGAGAGAATCAAGCAAAGGAATTAGAGGCATTACATATAGATAACTCTTTCCAGAAGTTTTACTGTAAAGATCAGCAAAGATTTTACAAATAGCATGTCTTCACTGTAAAAGCTTAGATGACATTAAGAACACAAAGGAGAAAAAAATCCCTTGTTATCCCACAATCTGGAAAAAAATCACAGTTTATATTTGGTATGGATCCTTCTGGACTTTTCCTATACTTCCTCCTGTATGGAATTGGGATGAAGCTGTTAGATTTGGTCATTATCCCATTCATTTTTCTAACACACCGTCAACACTCTACTATGTCATTGAACAGTCTTTGACGGCATTTGATGCCTGTTTTTTTGCATCTCATTTGTTTGGGAGACTTCTTCAGTGGTTTTATCCTGTGGAGGTACCACAATTTATTTATATAATCCTTTTCTTGGGCATTGAAGCTGTTTTCGGGGTTTTTTAAATTATTGTAAATTATTCTGCAATGAGTGTCCTAATAAATAAACTTTGTGTTGATATAATATTTCCCAAGAAAAAATTCTTAGACATCTAGTTTGTGATTCCAAAATGAACAAGAGCTTCTCATATTTAATCTTTTGTGAATCTTCTGTTCGTGTCCTTTACTTATTTTTCTGTTGAAGTATTTTTGTTTTCTTACTGAGAAAATGAAAGTTAAAGTCACTCAGTCATGTCCAACTCTTTGTCACCCCATGGACTATACATTTCTTGGAATTCTCCAGGCCAGAATACTGCAGTAGGTAATCTTTCTCTTCTCCAGGGGTTCTTCCCAACCCTGGGTTCAGAAAGAGTTCTTTAAAGTTGACCTTTCCTAAATATATTGTAAGCAGTTTTTAGTCTTTTGATTAACTTTGTTTAGTAGAGAAATTAAATTTTGTATCCTTTCTGTGATGTCTTTCTTTGTAATTATGGTTTACAAAGCTGTCTCCATAGGTATATTAAAGAGTTAAATCTAACATGAAACCCATAAACGAACTAGATGAAAAATTATCTATCAGGAACTTATTTTGCTGTAAGGTGAAGCTCTGCTTACTTATTTTTTCAAATAGTCAAAGTCCAGATTAATTAGTATATCTTTTCACTATAATTTCAGTAAGAAAAAAGACAAATATTCTATATTTATGAAAGTCTGATCCAGCTGTAGGTAGGGATCCTATGATACAATTTCTTGTAAAACTGGGAAGACTTAAAATACTCCATCCTTTCTTCAAAACCTACCACTAAGCCCCCACCACTTTGACAGCCTGCTTCAAGCGTCCAAGAACTTCTTTTCTAAATTCCCATCATGTCCACATGTGATGTATTGTCATTGTGTTGTTCAGTCACTAAGTCGTGTCTGACTTTGTGACCCTGTGAACTGCAGCACGCCTGGCTTCCCTGTCCTTTACCATCTCCCAGAGTTTGCTCACAGAGTCAGTACTGCCATCCATGGTGCTCTATCACCGTGTGTTGTTATTTACTTCTCTTCGTGTCCATTTGATCTCACAAATATCTTGTAAGTATCACAAATGTCTGATCTCACAAATATCTTGTCCATCTGATTTCACAAATATGTTGAGATCAGGGTTCCCTTCTCATTTATGTTTGCATTAATGATGAGGATTCTGTTTGATCTAATACTGAATTATTTTGTTCCTGAGGTCTGGGCATTGCATTTCTGCACCTGGTAAATAGAGACAGACCTACTTTAATTGGTTTGAATAGTATTCTGTGGTTTAGTGACAGAAATAAAGACTAGAATGAAGTTCAAGCATAGCATATAATGTGACCCAGGCTTTATCTCCATCTGCTTAACTAGAGTTCTTGCTGGTCCTAAGCATGTCATTTGCTTTCACTCTTTTCTCTGTTTATGCTTGGAGTGCTGTCCTTTCCTAGTCTGCCTGCCAAATTCTCTTTTTTTCCCAGGCCAGTTCCTCTTAAAAAATGTTACAATAATACTTGGAAGTTAGAAAGTCACCACCTAGAATTGAACATTGTTGATATATTGCCACATTTGCTTTCCCTCTTATTCTCTTTTTTTTGCCACTCTACCATGTGGCATGTGGGATCTTAGTTTCCCCACCAGAAATTGAACCTGTACTCCCTGCATTGGAAGCACAGAATCTTAACCACTGGACTCCCAGGGAAGTCCCTCTATCTTATTCCTGATACTTTTCTGTTTCATCACTCATTGTTTTCATTAACAGGCCACATGTTCATTTAAACAATTTAAATAATGAAGAACAATGAAAGTTTAAAACCAGCTCAGATCCCACCATCCAGAAAAAGAAAAATATAAGATGGACTTCACTCCAGATAACACTTTTTTCCTTCTCTTTACATTTTTTTAGATTCATCAAACACAGAACCCTCTTGAGTTCTGTCATATGTTCCTCTGATATGCCCATCTGTTATTTCTTGTAGATGTTTTGTTCTTTCTGCTTAAATACCTGAAGAATTACTTCTTTAAAATTCTTTAGCTTAATGAAAATGTTTCAGTACTGAGCATTTCCTGAAACATGGGGTGTTTGTTCAGTCTTTCAAGATTAGTTCATTTTTCTAGTTCAGGGAATTTCTTTTATATTAAGTGTTTGCACATATTGGTTTTGATTTGCCTTTTAATTGAATTATCCTTATGTTGAGTCAGATTGGTCTTTTTTTGCAGTCCTATTAATACTAATTTCTTTCTAATTGCTTTGATCTGTATTTTTTCACCTGAATTCACTGTTATTTTTCCTAATCCTTTTCTCTGTGTCAGTGATTCAGAAACAGTTTCCATTCTGTTTCTTACAGTCTCTGATTTTTTTTCATTAGTTGTATCACATGATTGTATACCTTAGTGGAGGAAAAAAAGAGATTATGCCCCCTCCCTGTGATTACTTGTCATTTTTTTCCAAGAATTTATAAAATTATACTTCTCATTTCTGTTTTACTGATTATAAGATTAATTTATTGCCATAGTTCAGGGTTTTATTTTTCATGAAAAAATTATAAATCATACTTTCCTTTACTCACACTATTAAATTTTGGTTCTTCCTTTTAATGGCCATTTTTCCTGTAACATAATCCTCAGATAAAGACGCATCTCTATTATAAATTAATTAGAGCACATTGTTATAATAGGTTCCAAAAATAGCAGCTTAAAAACAAGACAAAAATTAATTTCTCTTTCATTTTAAATCTGAGATGGTGTGCTGGTTCTGCTTTGTGATATCCAGTCATGGACTCGGGCTCCTCTATCCCGTTGTTCTATGATCAGTAGGAGTGTTAGGCTCATACATGTGATCCAAGATGCTCCGTGCTCCTTTCCAGACTGGGAAGATGGAAGGGGAAAGGTGGGGAGCGTGTCCTGCCCTTTAGAGGTTCAACTTGGAAGGAGTGCAAACCACTTTCTTTCATATTCCATTGGCCCGAATTAGTCACCCAGCTCTCTGAGAGTCAAAGAAGGCTGAGAAAATTGTCCAGTCTTTATGCTGGGTCATCGTGTGCCCTGAGAAAAATTTTATATTCTGGAAGAAGACATGAATAGATAGTGGGGAAAGCAAGCAGTTCCTGCTGTATAGTAGCTACTATTTCTTATCAGTGGTTGCTTGTTTAAGGGTTTAGTTCTCATGGTTTCCATGAGCCCCTCAAAGCAAGCAGTCTTTTTCTCCTTTCTCACTTCTCCAGTGTTTGAGTCCAACGTTTTTGTTGAATTGTTGTTTTTGAATTAGGATGACACAGTCTTTGTAATTTTCTGAATTTCTGGATGAATGGGATCTATAAATTCATAAAGTGTTTAAGGACATTGTAGACATTTTTGACAAATAGAAGTTCCCTATTATAAAATTATATATGACAATTGCCCCTGACATCAATGATAGTTACAAAGTATATAAATTTGATGGAAGTAAGTATAAATATAGCCAGTAATATAGGTTCTTTCTACTCAATATGAAAATTTCTTTGGCTAATATGTGGATTCCTATCTAAATTCATGAGTTCTCTTCTGACATTTGGGTTAAGCCTGAAATGGATTAATCTTTTTCTGATAAAGTTTCATAAGCTGTGATTTCTCTGGTGACCACATTTAATTAGATATTAAATAAACTGCTTATCTTTATACCAACAGGTTTTATGACTGCATTTTTTTTTCTGAGCTGTATTTCACAGATTAATTATCTAGCAGAAGTAAAAATAAAAGAAAATATTTAGTAGACCACAATAACCTTAGATTAGAAATTAAAATATGCCTCCTTTTAAAATGGAAAACAAATATTTGAGCTTAAATTTAAAAGACAGAGATAGGTAAGATTGTCTAAATATATCCATTCCAGTGAAAAAAATACATTTTGCTTTTCCAGGTACTGTTTTTCCCCACCCCCTAGAAATTGACTACACTTCTTTTAAGTGGAAAAATTCTATTTAATCTGCAAAGGCTGAAACATTTTGTGATAAGGCTGTGAAGGTTTTAATTAAAAAGTTGTTTTCCTTTTTTCTTTTTTTCAATACCCCACCCTGTGGTAAGATTCTTCCACTCAAATATAATGGCTTTCTGACTCGCTCCACCCCCCCACCTCCGCCCATGTGTTGGAATGGAGAGGAGAGATTGTAGGCCTTATGAATATTGAACAGCCAAGATTAATGTAATCTGCTGTTTCAGTGAATGGAACATCACAGAGATGGATCTGGAAATGCCAGATGACCTTTTGTTCAGATCAGAAGAGAGTTTCCAAGTTGCCGGCAGAAATAGGATCCAAACAGAAGGAAGATCAATTGTCAGATTGCCTAAAGGCATAAAATCTATAAAAGGTTTAATTTTTCTCAGTTAGATTCTGTTCCCTAGAGCTCAGCAAAGTTTTAGAAAGAGACTCTTCCACCCTCCAGAAGTTTCTTCAGTTCCTTCAAATTGAAAATGAAGTGGTTGTTTCCTCTCTCTGTTAATCCCTCTCCTCCCCAGGTTAACTTCAAGTGAAGACAGTATAGGGATAGGTGAGTAGGATAACCTCCCTGGGACAAAAAGTGATGGCTCAGCTGGTTATGGGAAGGTTGTGGTGAGCTGGGGTTCACCCGAGCTCCTGGTTTGAGTTTCTGGCATGCATCTCTGGATGGTATCTTTGGGACTTGATGGTTAAGCAGCATTCAAGCTGCAGTCTCCTTTAACCAAATGCTTTCTAGATGTTTTCATTTCAATGGCTTAAATTCAAGCTGACCACAGCCTGTGCCATGGTCTCACTGGGACTCTTGGAATCATCTTGGGTTCTTTATTTTATACCGTATCTTGTTGATTGCTCTTTCCAAAAATCTCAAAGAGTCACCTAAATCTTAGTGCTACTTCCTATTTAACTACTAGCTTTTCTAGCTTTTGAGTATTCATCAGGTCCACTTCTTTTTAACAAACCCTGAAGAGCATTATCTGATTAATCCTTCTATAGGCCCAGTTTCTCCTCTTTCTTCCCCACCTCAAAATCCTTGCAGGTGAACAGGGGGGAAGTATATCTGTGTGATACAGAATGGGTATTTCATGGACAAATTTAAGATAATTTAATTTCATAATGCCTTTAAATTTTTTAAAAATTGTGGTAAAAAAGCACATAGCATAAAATTTACCATCTTAAGCATTTTTAAATATATAGTTCAATTGTGTTAAATGCATTCCCATTGCAGTGTAGCAGTATCTCATAACTCTTGAGGGTTTTTATCCCCCTCATTTTGAAGAGAGTTGAAATTTTGTTATATTTCACACAGGTCTCAAAGTATTCTGTACTTAAAGCTGAAGAACTTCATGCCACTCAGTTACAGTCATTACGTGCAGTTAAGTGGTGGCTCCTGGAACCTTCCTGGAGACCAGTTACGATTGTGCTGTTCCCTCCTCCTTTGCTGGTGTCTCCTAAGTGACTAAGGACTGTGTCTCACTCATGTTGGGTATTTGGGGACTGTTTGTTGATTGACTGTGTGGGATGTTAAGACCATTGTCGATAAAGGATACTGCCTTTCTTCATCACCCTCCCAATAAGCCAGGCTAATTGCATGATGTTACAGTGAAATGCAGTTGGGCTTCCCTGGTGGCTTAGATGGTAAAGAATCTGCCTGCAGTGCGGGGAGATCTGGGTTCAATCTCTGGGTTGGGAAGATCCCCTGGAGAAGGGAATAACTACACACTCCAGTATTCTTGCCTGGAGAATTCCATAGACAGAGAAGCCTGGCAGGCTATAGCCCACAAGATCACAAAGAGTTGGCAACTAACACACACTGAAACACAATTTGACTACATCGAGAAAAAGAATAGTCAATATTGCTGATACTCTCAAATAAGGAATTAAAACTATGAAGAGAACATGTGAAAGTAGCCGGATGCTTTTTTAATATCTGTGAATGATCTTATTCAAGTGAATTATTTGATTTTATTTGCATTCTCACATACCTTAGAAATAAGTAAAATGAAAGAAAGCGTCATATTTTGAACTAATTTTCAACCTTCTCATTTCATAGGATTAAAAAATATATGGTTTTGATTAAAATTCACAGATGGATTTCTCAGTCTCTTTTCCAGACCTGATTCTTTTAAAAAAATCTTTATTGGTCTTTTCACCAATGAGACTAACCAGTATCAAGACTCTGGTCAGTTCTCTTAATTGCTCTGGCCTTCAGGCGTATTAAATTACACCCTATTCTGTTCCAAACATATTTTGGTTCCTTTACATGTTGTACCAATGACCAAAGTGAAAAATATAACATGCAACCTTGTCAGCCTCAGCACTGAATTTTCTGTTCTAGATAATGTAAAATAGAACGTTTTACATTATAATAAAACTTTACAATAAATTATAATAAAACCCCTAGGATTAAAACTACCTCAAAATGTTGCATAAAGCTGATTAATTAATTTGTATTTTATATATTGCAGTGTTGATATTCTTGGTTCTGTGCTCTTTCAATCTACACATTTTCGCATGAGGGTGGGGGAAGGGCTTTATCATTCCAGTAACTTCATGTATCATCTGTATGTTTACAATATATTTCTTCAGTCCTGACCTTCCTTCTATGCCAAAAAGCCATATTTCTAACAGCTTCTTGATGTGCGCATGTGGATATTTTTGTGGACACCCCATATTTAAAATGACCAGCACCAATAACTCTGCAGAGGACTTCTCTTCTGAAATTCTATGTCTTGGTTAAAAGAGGGCCTTTCCTCTGGGTTCTAAGCTAGAACCTTCGAAGTCATTTGCTGTTTACATCATTCTATCTCTACCTGATTTGATCCTTGGGTTGGGAAGATCCCCTGGAGAAGGAAATAGCAACCTGCTCCAGTACTTTTGCCTGGGAAATCCCATGGACAGAGGAGCCTGTGGGCTACAGTCCATGGGGTCACAAAGAGTTGGACATGACTGAGCACACAGGAGTGCACGCGCACACACACACACACACACACACACACACACATATGACCTCTACTTCATTGTTAATTCCTTTTAATTTTATCTTTGAAAGTCTCTTGAGTGGAATCCCTCATCCTTGGGTTTCATCACCTCTTGGCTTTTTGCCATTAATCTCTTCCAAATGTAGTTCAGCATCCACTCACTACCAGACATATATAACTAAAAAATTTTTTCTAATATAGAGGGAATAAAAAGGAAAACACTAGTCTGACATGTTACATTCTTGCTCCAGCAGCTCCTTTTCTTACCCGGTTTCCTAGAGCAGCTTTCAGCATCCCCCAAGTGTATTCTGCAGAACATTAGTTTGGAAGGTTATCAGTAGCTCCATGAAAATGTTTGAGTTACATGGGTTTTTACTTTCATATTTCTCTTATACCAAAGGTTATATTATGAATCTCTGAAAGGAGACTATTCTGAGCAGCATTTTCTATTTTCTAAACTCACTTGATTACAACAGTGTTTTGGTTGTTGTTGTTTTGTTTCTGTTTTTTTTTTTTCAGAGAAACTCATGGAATTAGCATTCTGAGAAACATGCTAGAAAATACTAACCTAGAAACATGCTAGAAAATACTAACCTAGAACCTCACCATCTTCCCTCATCTCCTGCTCTGGGTTTCACCCCAGTACCTGAGCCAGGCCCTCTCTTTTCTAGCCACTCAGAACAACACACCATGCATGCTCAGGCCTCCATGTTTTATAGTGAACTGCTCCTAAAGAACCTGCCCTCCAACGCAGGAGACATAAGAGATGGGTGCTTGATCCCTGGGTTTGGAAGATCCCCTGGAGTAGGAAACAGCTGGACCTTAAGTTTTTAAACACTAGAGAATATATTTTCAAAAGCTGTGGGTAGTGCAGGGTTAAACTGTGTGTATGAAACCTTCGTTTGAGGTAGCAAATAGTTAGTAGGGAAGTGTCGGCATTTGAAAACTATAATTTCATTGGGATACTCTAGTATTCTTGCCTGGAGAATCCCATGGGCAGAGGAGCCTGGCGGGCTATAGTCCATAAGGTTGCAAAGACTTGGACATGACTGAGCAGCCGAACACACACACGCTCCCTACCAGAAATCTGCTGCTTGCACTCACCCCTGCCCCACTGGGCTTCTGCCACTAAACCTCTTTATCATCTCTGTGAAATCTCTGCTCACAGAATGAGCTGCTTTCTCTGTTCCTTCGCGGCACTTCTCGTCTCTGTTTTATCCATCCTTCCATCCACAGATTCACTTTTTCAGTGAGCTGCGGCCTGTGAGCGCCCAGTCAGGCTGGCACCCCCTCTTATTCATCTTTATATCCTGCGCACTAAGTACCCTGCTTACCATGCAGGTGCTTTACAAAGTAATGTTCAGTTAAAAGGGTAAATTTAACACTAAAAATTCTTTAAAGCTTTCAAAGAAAATCCTTAAAAAAGATCACATAGCACCCCTCCCACTCCCCAACAAAAAACTCAGTTTTATAAGAAAACATTATCCCAGGCTGGAGATTGAGAAAATAGCATACTTTATACCCTACATCTTGTCAGAATTCTGACCAGACATTAAGTTTTAAACACTAGAGAATATATTTTCAAAAGCTGTGGGTAGTGCAGGATTAAACTGTGTGTATGAAACCTTTGTTTGAGGTAGTGAATAATTGGTAGGTAAGTGTCCACATTTGAAATCTATAATTTCATTGGGATACAGATCTAGTTTCCTTTAAATTCTGGCTGCGGAAGAATTCTTTGAAACAAGTCAATGCTCATAGTCTGATATATTCAAAGTCCAAGTCACATCTCTTACCCTAGCTAAAGGTGGGAATAAGTGAGGTGAACCCTGCCCCATCCTGGGTTTGCAGCTCTGTCTCAGAACCACATGCACTTGGAAGGGTCTGTGGCTGCATCTACACTAACAGTAGCTTGAAGATATGTCTGTCTGTGGGATCGTTGCCCATGAAGGTAAAACCAGACGCTGAGCTATTTCAGCTCATTGCAGCAGACACCAGTTTATGGAGAGCTTCATTATGCTGGGTACAGGGTCTCAGGTTTCCCTTCTCCGTGTGGACCCCAGAGTGATTCACCAGAGATTACAGATGAAGTGTCCTGTGTCCCTTTCTTTTAGGTTTGACACGAATTACTGGGTAGAATCAAGCTATCAGAAGAGAATTCAGCCTTGGCAACAGTGTTGAAATAGATGAACAAACATAATGAGACGGGTCAGAGAGCCCCTCCTCTCAGTGCAAAGAAAGCTTCTTTATGCCTTTGACCCCTGGTTCATGCATTGATGGTCACCATTTGAGAAGTGCAGCTGTGAAGCCACTTAAAGTAAAGCGTGTGTGATTATGTTTGTAACGATCAGCCTTTTTGTTCATCAAAGACCTAACTGGGAGGAGAGAGCATGCAGAACGCCACCCTCGTGAGCAACACCACGACTCACTTAGTAAGCTTATCCAGGTCCTCTCATGTCTTAAAGCTTATTTACAGCATTGATGTCAGCTTCTGAAGTTGCAATTCCAAATGAAAACTCCAACGCTCTTTAATCTACTAATCAAACATCACTGAACTACATGTTGGGTATTTTGGTGGTTGTAGTGTTTTAAATCTAATTTTAAGTATTCGGACTCTTGCAAAGTACTATGTCAACTTGGGTAGGCATTATCTTACATTTTCCTTAGCTTATTGTCATTGGTAGCTTTCTATGAGGATTATTGTTCCTTGGGCAAAAAATAGTGTGATAACATGTCCTTAAAAAAAGTGCTCCTAGAACCACATTTTACTGAAAATGACATGTTTAGAACTCCTTTGCTTTGAATTATAGGCATCATAGTGAAATGCACAACAGAAAATTATTTAGCATCCACACTTTTGGGGGGTGGTGATCAGTTTAATTTATTAAATAAGCTGTCCTAGGACATTGAAGCCAAAACATATGGCCAACTTAGTCACTCAAAAAGTATAACTTAAGACTTGATGAAGATTATTAATCAAGACACTGTTGTAATAGTGTCAGGAAGTTTGTGATCACTGGGTGGATTGGGTCATGTAAAAAGGTTCTGGCTCAAACTGGTGAGCAGGTGATTGAGAATCTGGAAATTTAGTGCACGCCTTGAGTATTTTTAAAATTTAATTTCTTTTTTGCTTCTTGTGGAAGTACCCTTTATTTATGGAAAAGCAATCCTAAGTATTTAGTATGAAGAGGTTTTACAAATTGAATACATCTGTGTAACCATCACCCAGATTAAGAGAGCACTACTTGACCCTTAGAAACCCTCTGATAACCCCCTTCCAGCACCTGCCCCATCCACCCGTGATTGACTAGTATCCTGATTTAAATCATTTTTGCCCATTTTTGTACTTTATATTATTGGCTGCTTTTGTTCAGCATTTTGTTTGTGAGAATCACACATACTATGTGAACTGTAGATTTCTCATTGCAGCAGAGAATTCCATTAACTTGCCCTCACCTACCCATTTTTATTATAATTTTATCATTTCATTAATTTTATTTCTCTGACTTAACAGCACACCAATTTACCTTTAAAAAGGTCAAATGCTATTCCTTTTACTGCGTGTGCCATGCAATCTTTTAAAACGTGGATAAATGAGGCAGCCATAAATTGAGCCAATTTTATGAGTAAAAGAAGCTGGTGGCACACTTTCATTATTTGAGCGAGGTCATGTCCATGGCAGCCCATTGCAGTTCTGAATATGTAAAAAGAAAGTGAGTTTGGGAGAATGCCAAAATAAATTTAGTTGCAAGATGATGACAGAAATATAGTTGTACTTAAGGTTTGAACACTGGCGTATGCTTTTCTCTTTGGATTATATTTTAAGAGAAGATTTTAAAGCAGAAAAGGTGAATTTGGTTTGGTTACCCAGTACAAAATTTCCAGTATGGAATGCCTCACATCTGTGTATTTGTTTTGCTGCAGACAAAATCAGCAAGAGTTTAGTGATGAAATCTGTTCTTAATTATGAGAGCAGCTGTTCGAGTGGTAGCCATTTTTTTTTTCCTCCTGATGTGAAGTTGCCTGATTTACTCACTTTTTTTTTTTTTTTTTGGCCTGCATTTTTCAGGGTTGCTAGTGCAGAAAAGAGCCCCTTTGTGAGAGGTTGCAATTTGTTTTCTGTATGAGAGCCAGTGCGAACGGGCTCAGTCTGCACAGCGGGGGGGTTTTATCTGTCTTCCTCCTGCCCCGCCAGCTGTCCTTACCTCTGCTCGGCACCAGAGACCTATAAAACCAGCCGACAAATGAGGGGCCTGTTAAGTGTTCTGGCAAGAATCTCAGGCAGCAAGCCGCTCTCCTGAATTAACTGGGTCCTCCTGATGGGCAGGGTGGGGGCAGGGCTGGATGGTCCAGAACTAGAGCAATGGTATTAAGATACTGTTTTGTTTTTAGGTTTGTACGTTTACTCACATACCTTTTCCCACTTCAAGCCAGTTATGTTTTTTAAACAGTAGTTCATATTTGCACTTTGGGAATCTTATTTAAGTTTAAAAATTTATCTTTTGTTGTGCAGTCTTCATTGTGGTGCACCAGCTCTTTACTGCTGCAGGTAGCCTTTCTCTCGGAGAAGGCAACAGCACCCCACTCCGGTACTCTTGCCTGGAAAATCCCAGGGACGGAGGAGCCTGGTAGGCTACAGTCCATGGGGTCGTGAAAAGTCGGACATGACTGAGCGACTTCACTTTCACTTTTCACTTTCATGCATTGGAGAAGGACATGGCAACCCACTCCAGTGTCCTTGCCTGGAGAATCCCAGGGACGGGGGAGCCGGTGGGCTCCCGTCTATGGGGTCGCACAGAGTTGGACACGACTGAAGCGACTTAGCAGCAGCAGCAGCAGCTTTCCTCTAGTTTCGGTGAACAGGAGCTACTATCTAGTTGAGGTGCCCAGGCCTCAGTAGTTATGGTGCTTGGGCTCTAGAGCAAGCAAGCTCAGTAGTTGTGGTGTTTGGGCTTAGTTGTCCCAAGGCATGTGGGACCTCAGTTCCTGGATCAGGAATGGAACCCGAGTTCCCTGCCAGGGCAGGTGGATTCTTAACTGCAGGACCACCAGGGAAGTCCCTCTAGTCAGTTATTTTTACATCCATAGGACTATAGCATATTTCTGATCTTGTAAGTTACCAAAACAAAGCAAAAACACATTTAGACAATCTTTCAGGTTATTTCTAAGCGATCTTAATTCTCAGCCCAGGCCTTTACTGAAGGGGCCAATGTTTAATTTTTCTAGGTATTTCATAGTGTACTTGAGATAAGGACATTGGACTAAACAGGGTATGGAAGCTGAGTGAAGATCTTACATTATGAAAATTTTCTACCTGGGGCCAAATTTAAAAGCTTCGTACATCCCCTTCGTATACAAAAACCAGTGAATTGTGCAGTTGGAAGGATGGATCCCTGTATGTGAACCTTCGATGCAGTGTGCCTTGTTCACTATCCATAGTATTTCAGCTCTTGGCATAATCACCTCAACACGTGAAGCCTGACATTTTAAAAAAGAATGGCAACTTATAACTGATTATGGGGCTTCCCTAGTGGCACGGATGGTAAAGAATCTGCCTGCAATGCAGGAGACCTGGGTTCGATCCCTGGGTTGGGAAGATCCCCTGGAGAAGGGGATGGCAACCCACTCCAGTATTCTTGCCTGGAGAATTCTGTGGACAGAGGGGCCCAGCAAGCTACAGTCCATGGAGTCACAGAGTCGGACACGACTGAGCGAATACTACTCACTTCTTTTCATAATCCATGATAAAGTTGAAAAAATGAAAGATTACAAAAGTGAAAAAAAACAGAGCTAAGTCTTGACAAACTGGGGGTAAAGCATTTTTATAATTTGGGTTATTTTATGTAAAAAAAAAAAAAAGTAAAGAGCTTTTCTTTCTCATGCTTGAAAACCATGGTTTTTTATATAAGCTTTGTGAAGTAGATTTCTTATGAAATTAGTGAAATTAAAGCTAATGTTATTTGAATGAATTTTTCTGCTCAGCTGGCACTTTCTGGAGCTGTGTAGTACAACCATTGCATTAACCCTTGAAGCGAGTCCTTGGTACTCTAAACCAGACCACACTGCTTGCCTGGCAGAATTATTCCCTTTCTGATTTTAATTACAGGCAAACCAATGCAGAACAATTATCTGAGTAATTCAGTCCATTAAAGCGTCTTTAAACAAAGAATTCAGGGAAAAGTGAGTTTTTCTCACCCAAATTGTCCAGATAATTATGTTTCTGACTTCTGGCCCTTCTGAGGTCAATCAGATAAGATTCCAGGCCTGGTTCTCTGTAGTTTCTCCTCTCAGGTGGCCAACCATGCCAAATCGTTGAAGGTCAAAACACTTGAGATTGTCAAGTATTTGATATTATTTCAGCCTATGGATGGAGGAGCCTGGCGGGCTACAGTCCATGGGGTGGCAAGAGTCAGACACAACTTAACAACCGAAGACACATATACTAGTATTATTAACATTAATAACAACAAAGACTTTAAAAAATAATTCACGAGTGAGCCACGAAAAAATGAAAGTGAATTGTATCATCTTGTGTAGGGGTAAAGAATCTGTCTGCGATGCAGGAGACACAGAAGACATGGGTTTGATCCCTGGGTTGAAAAGATCCCCTGAAGGAGGGCTGGCAACCTATTCCAGTATTCTTGCCTGGAGACGCCCACAGACAGAGGAGCCTGGTGGGCTACAGTCTATAGGGTCGCAAAGAGTCGGTCCTGACTGAGTGAGCAGCCGCACACAGATGAAGGAAAACACAGGTGACGCAGAACTGTGGGAGGCGTCCTTTGTGCGAAGGACTGAAAAGTTATAAACCACTCACAGCAGAGTGGAGGCAATGGGTCGAGTGAAGAACAGGCTCATCTGATGAAGCAGAACTTAGGTTTCTTCTCATATATTTCTAATCTCTTATGGTTGAATTCTAATCAGCCACAGGCACATGAATAATTCTTTAAGGGTCTGAGATTTTTGTCTTTATTAAGGGTTTGTGGATTATCCTATGTATGAATGAGTGCTTACATACTATGATAAAGATAGTGTCCTGTCCATCAGGGAGATTATTTGTATGTGGTAATTAACTGAGTAATTGTGGAAGAGTGGACTTAACTCCTAAAGCCCAGAATGTTCTGTTTCCTCCACTGTTAAATCCTCCCCTGTCTTTAATTACAAAGTATGTTTTTAGACCTATCATACACTTTATTTTTTTTAACTCTCTGCTTTATGTTGAAGTATAGTTGATTAACAATGTTGTGTTAGTTTCAGGTATATGGCAAAGTAAATCAGTTATGCATTTATCTATTCTTTTTCAAAAAATTTTTCCCATTTAGATTGTTACATAACATTGAGCAGACTTCCCTGAGCTGTACAGTAGGTCCTTGTTAGTTATCCATTTTAAATATAGCAGTGGGTGCGTGTCCATCCCAGACTCCCTGACTGTCCCTCTCTGCCCTCACCCATAAGTTCATTTTCCAAGTCTGTGAGTCTGTTTCTGCTTCGTTAGTTCATCTGTATCATTTTTTAAGATTCTGCATGTAAGTGGTATCATATGGTCTTTCTCTTTCTCTGACTATTTATAATTGGGAAGTATCTGTCCTGATTTTCTGTATTAGTTTTAATCTTAGTTCTCTTCTTGATTGCCTCGTTTTCAGTTGCATTTTGAATTAAATGCTCTGAATTGAATGTTTTCTACATATTTCTAGTAAATTTAGTGTCCTGGGTCTACACACCAGAGTCCTGAGGAATATTTCCTGCAGTTAACTTGCCAGAATGAGACTCAGGAATTCAAGTGGCTCAGTGAGTGTGGTCGCTCAAACTGGGGTGCTTTATTTTGTTCAGTGTATGTTCCTTGGGTTCCTCTAAACTCCAGGCGGCATTCCAAAGGATGACAACTGACCTGGACGGCCTTTGCCTGCCGGCGTGTGGATCCTGTGCTTGGAAAGAGCTTTCTGTAGGGATGGGGGTCTTTGGACACTGCTGGGTCCTGATCTCATGAATGGCAAAAGAACAATGGAAGCTATTGGCACTTGTCTTCTGATAATTGTCAAGGCTCTCTTTTTTGCAAAATGTTTTAAGTGCTTTTCTGTTTTATGTGGTTAGCAGCCAGTGGACAAGTTCAGAACATCACCTGTATTTGATTATTATAAATGGAATCATTTCCAATGATGCCTTGAAGCTCCCCTGGGAAATGACACAGATACAGATTCCTATTCATTTGATTTTTTAAAACATGATCTCAGATTTAAAGGCAAATGACAAACTGGGACAATTTTTTAGTTTGTTAATATCTTTAAAACGTAAAGGACTGTTAAGCGTCAATTAGGAAAAGACCCACGGGCTTTCCTGGTGACTCAGATGGTAAAGAATCTGCCTGTAATGCAGGAGACCTGGATTCGATCCTGGGTTGGGAGGATCTCCTGGAGGAAGGCATGGCAACCCACTCCACTATTCTTGCCTGGAGAATCCCCATGGACAGAGGAGCCTGGCGGGCTACAATCCACGGCGTTGCAAAGAGTCAGACACCACTGAGCAACTCAGCACACACACGCAGGAAAAGACCCAGGGCTGTAAAAGAAAAGTGGGCAAAGGTCCTGGGCAGCCCGTTCACAAAAGACAGGGTCAAACTGTCCAGGAAACCATATGGAAAAACACAAATGAAAATATCAATATCGTGGCTTGTCCCCCATCACATTGGCAAAAAATTAAAGACTGTGAAGGATTGGGAGCAGACATTCTTGTCATATCCTTTTAGAGATTTAAATTGTTAATTTTCTACAGAGCAATTTTGAGCATGAGTAAAGAAATTTAAGGTATCTACAGAAAGGTGTGTCATAGTTTCATTTAATGCATCAAGGAATTGGAAAAAATTCCCTTGCCCTATGTGACATTAAAAGACAATTTTGAAGATCACTTATATCATGAGAAAATTTTATAATATGTTAACTGAAAAATAAGTGTATAAAACAGCATGCAGGGGATGATCTCAATTTTATAAATACACACTGTTACTAGAGATCATTTTGGTCTGTGACTTTATTTAATATTTTTACTCTTTTTTACTTTGTTCTCACGATGAACATAGATTACTTTTATAATTAAAGAAACTACTCCTAAAATTTAACAATAACTCTCTTACTTTAAGTTTTCTTAGACTGACTATGAAAAACGTGTTATGCCAACACATATTTTGGTAAATACAATACCATGACTGAAAGACATAGTTTTTTATAGAATCAATCTGGACAAAAGAAAATTGATCCAGGTAATTGCTGCCCAGGGAGTATTAAATAAGAAGAAAATACATGGTCTCATGGTTCAGGTCAACAAACCTGGCATTAATGGAATCTGGAAAAGAAAAGTGATTGTCTCAAGTCCAGTTCTTAGTGTATCTGTCTGTTGTTCCTTTGAAATCTAAAAATTGCCACCTCTTGGGAAAGAGAACTCGTGGCCTTTCTTCGTTTCCATCTTTCTGGTCCAGTTGTTTCTGAGCTCTGCCCCATCTCTAACTGCCACCTCGTGCAGGTTCGTGCCAGCGGGTCATCATAGCAGCAGTCAGAGGCGCGAGAACAATGACAGTGGGTCTGTTAGGGCTTCTCTTGTGTCTTCCGTCCTGGCCCAGGGGCCAAGTGTGCTCCACAGCCCTCGAGGCTGAAACGAGATTGCGGAACAGCAGGGGAAGGCAAGCAGCATAATGTGTATTTCCAGAAGCAACATTATGACAATGAATATGAAACTCACAATCCTCTATTAACTTAAGTCAAGCAGTCCCTGGGGTTGAATAGTGTGCTGTAGCCATAATGGGGCCATAAGTCGAAGGAGATTGTTGGGAATTTTTACATTATAAAAAAAATTGGGTAGAAACAAAACTTAATTAAGGGCACCTGATTATGGTAAGAAGTGTAGTTGTTGGAAACCACAGATGGTGAGACATGTAGACAGCATGATACAATACTCAGAACAGCGTTTGCATTATCTGCATTGCTTGGCTCTACGGAATTCAAATTGTTAATAATGCTCAGAGTTCAAATAGTGAATTTGCAGCAAGAAAGAAAACATTTAATATAGAGATAGCAGAACTAAGAAGTCATTTATTTTTGTAAATAAAGAATAGAAAAAAGAAACCTAAAAATACACTGAGCTTTTTTTTCTCCATTGGACTCTGAATGGTGGCTTTTCATGGCTTAGGAGACTTCTCCCTGATTTGTTCTTATGCAGCCTCAGCCCCACAGCTGTTCTGAGCTTGTGACCAACCAGCCTACTTCTTTTCTACAGAGACTCCTCTCACACGGCGCCTCTTACTGAAATGAGCTAGTTCTCAAGCTGGGACTCTGGCCTGGAGAAAATGCAGTTCATTCGGTATACATGTATGAGAAACGCCTAGTGTGCGCAAGGCCCTGGAGAGCCTCAGGGTCACTTGGAAATAACTTAGTCCAAGTCTTTGTCTTTGAGAGCAGGAGGGAGGCAGACAGATGTGCTTGTTAGTCAGATATTCCCTGCTTTTTTCAGATTTTGGAGAGGCTTAAAATATCTTCCTTCCCTCCTTGAATTGGTCTCTCCCAAGTGGAGGATGCTTTCTCAGGCCGTGTCCGCCCACTCTTGGTCCCATTAGCTCTTCATCTCTTCCTGGCTGTGTCACGCATGCTCATGTGCTGTGCCCTCCTCCAGGAGGAGAAGGAGGATGCCCCCATCCTCTGAATGATGATTTCCATCTGCCATGTTGGCTGCCCAGGCTGTGTGCTTGGGGAAAAGCCAGTGACTTTCCCCTTCATATTATTCTCGTCGACACTTTGACATTTTTATTCATCAATAAGTAATGTTGAGGTGGGCTTCCCAGATGACACTAGTAGTCAAGAACCCACCTGCCAGTGCAAGAGATATGAGACATGGGTTCGATCCCTGAGTCGGGAAGATCCCTGGAGAGGAAGTGGAAACCCACTCCAGTATCCTTGCCTGGAGAATCCCGTGGACTGAAGAGCCTGGTGGGCTACAGTACATGGGGTTGCAAAGTATCGGGACATGACTGAAGTGACTTAGGATGCATGCAATGTGGATGTATTCATAGTACCACATTAATATTCAGTTCAGTTCAGTCGCTCAGTCGTGTTTGACTCTTAATATTACCATATTACTAATGTTAATAAAACCACACTGTGAGCATTTTCTAAATATGTTTTCTAAATACTGAACTTCTGAGCCACTCTTGGTTTCTGCTGGGTTTTCAGCTCTGCACTAGGCAGCTACAGTATACCATGCTGAGGTTTTTCCTGTGGATCGGAGTTCTGTGAGGATTCTTCACTTGTAAAGGAGCCTCAGACATGTTTTTCAAGTTATTTTGTTTCCGAAAAGAAGAGATGGCACTAACCTTAAAGGAATTCTGCTCCTGAACCTGAGATTCTGTGATCGCGACCAAGGAAAGCTGAGAGTGGGATCTGCCCAGGCTCATGCAATAACCTTTTGACTTCTATTTTGAAAAGGAGATCCCCTCAGTGAGACCGCAGGATAAGGGGTCTCCGTTCCCAGTGTCTCACATTAGCTGACTTGAGGTCTCCTTGCAGGGGGATAAGAAAAAATCCAGGGTACCGGCAAGTGACAGTTCAACTACATCTGAAGTAAATAAAAAACATGCAAAATATAAAAACAAAACAACCCCGAAACCCTGAACCTGAAGGCACGTACACTGCAGCTGTCTTGGGCTTTATTGCCCAGGTGAAAGTCCTGCATTTAGATCTTTGAGTGGCATTGCACAGTCTCGTGTGAAGGACACGTGTGGACCAGAGAAAGAGGCAGATTTCAGCCCAGCTCTTTGTCTAGTTTAGAGTAGGCCAACTTGTGGATGGTTGGGTTGAGAGTAACGATTCCTTCTCCTGGGGGCGCCCTGTCTGGAGCTGAGTGAACCGCTTGGGAGCCTTGACTGAGGGGCAAGCATTGTAGACAGAAGTTGACCAGATGTCTTCCGGGCTCCCTGAACAGCTCAGGGTCTCTGAGCCTGTGAGGATGGGCTGATCAGAGTTGGGGGGAGCGGAGTTTCCAGACCCTTGAGTCCCCTTGGTGTCCACTTTGGGTTTCACATTAAGACTTTTGAGGCCGATCTGAAAGTCTAAGACAGTAGACATCTCCTCCCTTCTAAGTGGGGGCAGGATTGTCCAGCAAATAGGGAGGCAGAAACCAGCCCAGTTGGAGAGAGAGTGTTTCAGTAGCAGAGCCAGGCTCTGCTTTTTGCCAAGAGAAGAAAAAAGATGTGCTGAAAAATTAAATATAGATTTAAACAAAACTGATGTTCATGCGAGTTTCTACTATCACACCTGAGATCTTTTGGGTTGGTCAAAAAGTTCATTCTGATTTTCTGTACAATCTTACAGAAAAACCCAAACAAACTTTTTGGGCAACTCAGTACTTCTGTTTTCCTTGGAAACTTAGGTTCTCCAAGGCTTTGGTGGAGATTGGGGGTAAAACTGGGGAACAGCATTTTTCCCTCTATTGGATACCCCCTCCCTAGCCTCAGGCAGAAGCAGGCCCCAAGTGGGCAATAGTGGCTGAAAGATGACTGGTGTGTGGGACTTATTGGTTGGTGACTGTCCAGTCCAGGTTACAGAGGTGACTCTGGACATCTAGGGTGAGTGTTGGAACCTCTGATACATCAGCCATATCCTTACATTTACAGACCAGGAAGGGACTTTGGGGGGCAAAATTCACCCTCCTGACGTCAGGCAAGACCACATCCAAGCCATCCCAAACTTTTAAAGAGTCTATCCTATTCGGAAAGTCTCCAAAAACAGTACTTAAGTCTCTCAGTTTAATGTTATGAACTCTTTATGTCAGGAAATTTAACTTCAGAGCAAAACTCAGATTCTTCATAGTTTAGTTCAAACACCATTTCCTTGGGCCATCATCTTCCATCTGAGTACCCTTCATGTATTTGAAAACCAATATTAAATTGGCTTTCAGCTTTCTCTTCTCCCCAGGTGGAATAATTTCAGTTCCAGTCACTTGAATATACAAGAAAAAAGCTCGATAGGAAAATTCAAGTCAAGTAAATATAAGCCTTTCTTTTTTAAGGTAAAAAGACTAGGGGATAAGGGGGTAAAAAGGGGAAAGAATTGGTTTCTCTGCTGACACTATCCAATCTGAAATTCAGGCTACCTGAAATGAAGTAAAAAGTTGTATATTAAATTTTCATCAGTGCAGAATTCATCAGTTCCTGCCCGTTTCCCTTCCAGTGAGAGCTAGAGTTGACTTTTCTTTGTAGGTCTTACGGATTTCCTTTGTGAATTTAAAAGCAATTGCGCGAATCAAAGAGATTTAGAAGCTATTGAGAGAAGCAAGATTCCAGAGTGCAGATTCCTTACTTTTGCCAAAACCTCAGCCCTCTCTGGAACAGAAGTTATTCATCTTTGGGGAAAGTCCTTGATCCATTTGAAAATCTGATAAACGCTAAGAACATTTTCCTAGAAAAATATTTGTATGTACATCCAGGAACTAGTCCCTACAATTTCACTGAATCCCTGGACCTCAGATTCTAATCCCCAAACCTATTTTAATAGGCTGCATTTTAATCAGAGGTGAAAATGAATCATTTTGCACAGAACTCTTAATTTATGACCAGAAAGAAAAAAGGGAATTTTTCTTTTTATAAAAGGGTGAAGTAAAACAGATTCCTATTGAGGTATGAATTCTCAGAGACATAATTAGATATTTAATTTAAATTGAAAATGCTTTTTAATTTCCAAAGTATTCCCATCAGAAATCCATATCTAATAGAATTTGATTTTGAAGAAGAGTTGGTATTAACCTCCTCTTACAGTGCAGTGAACTATGTGCAAAAACCCTGGGTGGGTACCAGGATAGTAAAATATCCTGCCTCAGCCCTTGGCTGGTTGTATGGATCTGGGTCCATCTAGCACCTTCTTGGTCCTTCTTACCAGTAGAATACTGTTTTCAGAATCTGTTTCTTAGCTTCGTTTTCTGTATTTTAGCTCTCCATCTCCCTGGCTGTGCTTTTCCACAATTTAGTGAGATATTCTTTGAGGCATCACTTCTATAATCTAGAGTGGCTTAGCAAAAAAAAAAAAAAAAAACAAAAAGGGGAAGGAAAACTATGAGGAGATATTGGCAGGAAGGGCAGTGACCACAAGTGCTCATCAAAGCACATGTGTCACTTATCCTACCTTAGCCAGCTGGGTTCCAAAGGTCTTGTAATAAAATGGAAACTCACATGCCTCTCACTCCTAGCCCAGGAGTATGCTTTAAAGATACAGGGTGTATGAGAATCCAGATTTCCTAAACAGTTTCTACATTTTATTCTCACTAATTAGCAAAATACCAAAGTCAGTGTCGTGGTTTACAGATAATTAGTTTACAAATATATTTCCGTGGTCCACATTGGCATCCACAGATTTGAAATCAGAAGACTTCCCTGCCATTGTGATTCATATTTTAGAAGCAGGTGTATCTTTTGTTGTGTTGTTGTTCAGTCCCTAAGTTGTGACCAACTGTTTGCGACCCCGTGGACTGCGGCACCCCCAGAGTTCCACGTCCTTCATTATCTTCCAGAGTTTGCTCAAGTTCATGTCCATTGAGTTGGTGATGCTATCTAACCATCTCCTTCTCTGCTTCCCTCTTCTCCTTTTGCCTTCAGTCTTTCCCAGCATCAGAGTGTTTTCCAATGAGTCATCTCTTCACATCAGATGGCCAAAGTGTTGGAGCTTCAGCTTCAGCATCAGTCCTTCCAATGAATGTTCAGGATCAATTTCCTATAGTATTGATTGGTTTGATCTCCTTGCTGTCAAGGGACTCTCAAGAGTCTTCTCCAGCACCACAGTTCAAAAGCATCGATTCTTTGGCACTCAGCCTCCTTTATGGTCCACTTTCACATCCATACATGATGACTGGAGAAACCATACCTTTTCTTATACAGACCTTTGTTGGCAAAGTGATGTCTTTGCTCTTTATTATACTGTCTCGGTATATCTTGGGCTTCCCTGGTGGCTCAGACAGTAAAGAATCTGCCTGCAATGCAGGAGACCCGGGTTTGATCCCTGGGTTGGGAAGATCCCCTGGAGAAGGAAATGGCTACCCACTCCAGTATTCTTTCCTGGAGAATCCCATGGACAGAGGAACCTGGCATGCTGCAGTCCCTGGGGTCCCAGAGTCAGACACGACTGAGTGACAAGCACTTTCACATCTAGGAATATCTTGTTGTGGTTGTTGTTCAGTCACTAAGTCATGTCTGACTCTTTGCGACCTTATGAATGGCAGCATGCCAGGCTTCTCTGTCCATCACTGTCTCCCTGAGTTTCCTCAAACTTAGGCCTGTTGAGTCAGTGATGCCATCCAACCATCTCATCCTCTGTCGCCCCCTTCTCTTGCCCTCAATTTTTCCCAGCATCAGTGTCTTACCCAAGTAAAACTGTTCAGACTCTTGGATAATTTAGATAGATTGTTGAGGTTTTTTCCTGCTTTGTGTGATACTGAAGAAGACCCAGTTCTTCCCCAATTCATTGGGGTTAAATAATTCAGTGAGTGGATTCTGGCTTCAAACTCCATATCGTGCTCCCTAGCCTAACTGCTGTCAAGATAAAAGACCCAAAGAGCTCAGCGAGACTGAAAATCAAGTTGACCGAAAAGTAACGGCAGGCGAATGCTAGTCCCAGGTTAAAGAAGCCTTCCAGGTTCGCAGGCTTCGTGGTTGGCCCACATACTGCGGATTCTTTTGGTTATTTTAAGTTCCAAACAAAGTGGACAGTCTTCTTAACACCCTCTTAGTGGTGGAAGCTGTGTGTTTCAGGAAGCACATTTTCAATGACCTTGAATTACAGCCTGCTTATGGGACTCCTCCGTGTCACCACGTCGTCACAGGGCTGCATCATTGCTGGCCTGGGATGGCTTCACGCATGTGTCATATCACCGCTTTTAGAAAGTGATGTGTCCATAGTCTCCATCGGCACCCAGCGGGTGGACAGGGAGAAGGGGTTCAAACAGATCCCATTCAATAACCTTTCAGCCCTGCGGTGTGATCACCAATGTCAGCTTCTGAATTACTTCCTGCTCAACAAGAGACCCTTCACTGTCCAGGGGCGGCACTGTCAGACCATTACTCTTTTTCATTAGTCAGAGAGACAAAAGGTGGTCAGACCTGGTCGAGGCGGTTTCAAATAAATGCCGGAGCGCCCCGGTGGTCAAGGCGAGCAGGCTCTCTGTCTGTGGGTCAGGGCTGTGATGATGCCTGCTTGTGGCCAGGCGCCTTCCGTCCCTGCGCTTAGCTTCTTATCTGCCAGTGTTTGGGTACAGGGTCTGTGGTTGTCATGCAGTCAGTGGCAAAATCGCTCAGCACCGTGCTAACTTTGGAGCTGGAGGACACTTATTGACGCACGCACAGGTGTTAGATTGGTTTCAAGGCATCGTACGAAGTCGCCAGGCACCAACTATTCTTCCTCTTGTTAAAGTTTCTAAAGTCCGGGTTACAGGACTGGGAGAAATCTTCAGATGGTTTTAATCAAGTAGGAATTTTAAAGGTTCACTTGCTTTAAAACCTTTCCATCACACTTCACCTAAAGGTGGGGGGCAGGGAGGGGGGAGCAACCTTTGGTAGAAAATAGGCATTTAGATAACAGGTATGTTTTACATGACAATGCTCTTGACTTTCATTTACCTCTGTTGTATTAACATAATTTGTACATATTCAACCTCTAAACTCCCTCACATCCCAGCTCAGAAAATCCCCGGTGAAATTGTTCTTCTTCCGGAGTTATGTTTAAATGCAAATGAGAAAGGCAACCTTAGAAATTCATGAGCCATCCTCTCCTGGGGGCCTCTCGGGTGCTCTGGCTCCCGGCTCAGCAGAAGGCTGTCTTTCTGAAATGGCTCATTAAGACCCACATTCCAACAGAAGACCCCTCTGCAGGCCCCCACGCCCCAGAGCAGGGCACAACAAAGGGCCAGCCCACCAGCGCACAAACTAGTTAAAACAATAGCTGCAGATGCAAAGTGGAAATAGAAGACCTGTAGCAATCATTTGCCATCAAAGGTCTTATCTTTTAAAAATTGCACCTGGATCAGAGAGAACATTAAGAATGAGAGTTAGGCAGTGGGCCGAGGCCGTGCCGTGCCTCACGGAGCGCGTGCCTGCTCAGTCCTGTCTGCCTCTTCACCGCCCCATGGCTGCAGCCCGCCAGGCTGCTCTGTCTGTGGGATGCTCCAGGCAAGGATATTGGAGTGGGTTGCCATTTCCTCCTCTAGGGGATCTTCCCGACCCAGGGACCAAAACCACGGTGTCCTGCGTCTCCTGCATTGGCAGGCAGACTCTTGTACCACTGAGCCCCCTGAAAAGCCCACAGTGTTATACACCCACTTCCAAACAGTGAGAATGATTTCCATGGACCCAAATGTCTAATTTGGGTCTAATTCCCTGTGGCACAGGCTTAGGGTGTGAAACTTAGGAGAAACGTGGGTCCAAGTTAAGTGATCTTTTCCTCCTCTGTGCATAAAATCAAATAAAAGAAACAAACCCCTCCCCTAAGTGCTAGTCTGAAGGGATGGATAAAAATTACTTATGAAGTATTCTGAATTGATGCAGGTCATGAGAAAGTAAGGCCAGGAGAGCAACCTCGTTGGCCCGTTTTCACTGGTGTAAAGTTACAAAGGACACAAGTCCTGAGGGCCTGTTTTCCCTCCTCCTGTCAACTCCTAGCAAACAGGTGTTTTTCCTGTGAGCAGCTGGCCTGCCCTTTGGCTGCATCATGCACAGGTTAGTGAGAGGTGAGTGTGACCCATGAATGCTGAGAACAACAAATGTATCCGCAGTGAACACTCCATTCAGAACAACTGAGCGTCATGGGAATGGAACTGTTCAGAAATTATATAAGATCTCCAGGAAAATAAATGAAAGGGATCGTGTGTTGTTTTAGGGTCCATTTCTGATCAGGTCAAGTGTGTCCAAAAGCATGCTTGTCCATGAAATGAAACAACAGGAAAGAGCTCACGTGTCCATATGTACTTGACCACGTGTAGGTATGGAGGTATTGCTTTCTTATGATGGTGCCGGGCTTCACAAAGGAGTAAAGAGGCAATGTACTATTTGTCCCAGGCAGGAGTGGAAACAGAGCTCTGTCTGAGAGGTGGCTTCCAGCTCCAGGAGCCAGGGGAGGGTGGTGAGAAGGAGTTGGAAACACATGCTTGTCCCATGGCCTCCACTGACTGCCTCCCTCAGGTCCCTGACCACCTACATGTATTCTGCATCCTTTCCAGCCTGTTAAGAATGCTGCATTTCACTTATCAGTGCCTGCAGTTCCCTTCGTCACTTTCTGGTTCATTGCCTGCCTCCTCAGTATATTAAGTACCATGTCTGTTTTGTTTACTGGTGTATCGTGAGCACCCCCAGCAGTGCCTAGCATCCAATAAAGGGCCTGTAACTGGTCGTCGAGTTAATGAAAATATCATCCATCTTGAAAAGAAAATTAACCAGAATATTCCATGAAACTCTGCATGGTGTCACTGGTTGTCATTGACCCTCTCCCCCATGTGATTTCCATAAACTGATAAGAAAGGACACTGCCTGAGGCTTCCCTGACTTCAGAATTCACCAACTATAGCAGCCCTAGAGATAAACCTTGTCTTGGACGAGCTCCTGTCCAGATCTTCCTGCTAAACAGATCTGGTGGCCTCCTCGTGGTCTCTGGGAACAGAGGGTAACTGGAAAGCCAGCCCGTGGCTCCTGAGCCTGCCACACTCCTGTGGCCTCTGCACTGGACTGTCATTGGCCTTCCCTGTGGAGTTGGGGGATCTATTCTGATTGATGCCCAGGAGCAGAGTTCCATGCTCTTAGAGCCGGTGGACTTATCAGAGCTGCTGTCCTCCGGCAGGTGGTCATCTGGCCCTAACCAGGAAGATTGCTGTGCCCCTGGAGAGGACACTGGTTTGAAGCGGCTCTGACTCGTTTCACCTGTTCAGGGATCGAGGCTGCTTCTGTCTTTGCAGTACACAGATTTGTCAGATTCTTTTGGTTTCCTGCTCATGGTTTAGACACTGGGAATCATCCATGTTTTTTTTTTTTTTTTTCCTCCCACCATAAAGTTTTGGTAACTTGGCTTCAGGATATGTTTCTAGATCAGTCTTACTGTGCTAAAACCTCCAACTAATACACTGACTTTTGTTGCTCATTTTTTGGTTTGGCCCTGGGCCTGGCTCCCCAGTGTGGGGCTGGATGATGTTATTATTGAAACTGCAATGGCTTTCATTTCCATATGATTTTGTGATCATATTACCCTGCTTAGCGCTTTCAGCGCAAGTTGGATCCAACACCACATGCTCAGTCACTGCAGACTACACAGTGTGGGTTACACAAAATAAATTGAAGACATGTTTTTTTAATGTAGGTATATTTTCATGGAGCTTTCAGCCTTGAGGGGAGACATGGCGTTTACATTTAGGAGTCGTGGGTTCTGGTTTTGGATTTGTTGGAGATCCTTTTGATTGGACAGAAAAGGTTATGTTCCAGGGGGATTGAAAGTCAGCCAGGAGAGTTTGGATATTTTCCTGGGCAGAGTGGGGACCATTATCAGTTTAAGAAATGGGAAGAGATGTTGTGGGAGTTAAAACTTAGGAAGGTTGTTGTGGGGGTGAGTAGGTAGCAGAATGGATAGAGAAGAGAAAAAGGGGAAAATGTCTGAATTAGGAAACTGTTGCAGAAAGTAAGTATTGGGTTGACTAGAAAGTTTGGGTTTTTCTGTATCATCTTACAGAATGAACTATTGGGTCAACCCAATATTGGGGGGGCGGGGTGAAGGTCTGGACTGAAGGAATGAGAAGGATGGATGCCTCGAAGAGGAGCTGCAGGACGTGAGGATGTACCCGGAAGTGCAAGAAGGGAGAACATGGAAGAGAAGGCACTGATTCTGAGACTTAGGAAGGCTCCTTAGAGCAATGGGGTAGGTAGGAGAAATGACAAGACTCTATTGTAGGCATTTAGAGTGTTTGGTAGGTGTAAAAACCATTTGACCATCACAACAACCCTCTGAACCAGGCAGGAAAGCTATTTTTGACTCTCGTGTTGTAGATGTAGATATTCAGAAAGCTTAATCCACGCAAGGCACATGGGTCATAAACGTGGAGACACTGACAAGCAGCCTCGGTTCTCTGGGATCTGTTCCAGCATGTGATAATTTCTCATTGCATGTGTTGAATTTGAGTTGATGGCAGAAAATCTAAGTGGAATTCTGAGGCATTTAGAGAGGTAAGGTAGGTGCGAGAGCAGTCCTAGAAATGAGAATTCAGTGAATGGAAGAAGTAACTGAGTCTCTGAAAAGGAGATTGAGAGAAAGAAGAATTGTCATGGGCTCAGAACTCAGCCCTGGGGACCCAGCACCATTAGTGCGCAGTGAAGACCCCAGCAGAGAACAGCTGCAGGCGCGTGAGAAGGATGTGGAGTGTCCTGGAGCGGAAGGAGGGGCAGTGTGTCAGGAGGGCGAGGGGAGAGGCAGGTGTCTCCCGTGTACATGCCTTGGGAAGTTAGGAAGAAAGTTTATTTCTGTGGCAAAAGAAGGTCCTTGTTGACTTGTGTGAAAACAATAAAAATAGGAAAACAGTTTGGTAGAACCTAAGCCACGTGGGGAAAGATTTCAAAGTGAGTGGATGGGTGACGATGAAATAGAGATTTTGATTCTAAGTAATGTTTAGTAATGAAGAATGATGGAAGGATGGAGAGAAAGAAGGAGGTTTCCAGGAAAGCAAGAGGATCAGTCAGTGGGTTTTTCAGGCTGTAGAAGAGCTGTGGTTGTTGGAAGGGGAGGGAAGGAGGTGTTGGTGGAGGAGAGGTTCAGGATGACCAAGGATACTCTCTGGGTCACAGGTGGAGGGTTTCTCAAGATAAGGTGGGGCCCTTCTTTCTTCAGGACATCAGGAAGGTGACTTGGGTGTGTTATCATTTAAGAGTAATTGCCCTGATACGTACAATGGCCAGGACATGGAAGCAACCTAAATGTCCATCAGCAGATGAATGGATAAAGAAGATGTGGTGCATGTATACAATGGAATGTTACTCAGGCATAGGAAGGAATGAAATAGTGCCATTTGCAGATATATGTAGAGACTGTCATACAGAGTGAAGTAAGACAGAAAGAGAAAATATCATATATTAATGCATGTATATTAGATCTATAAAAATGGTAGAGACGATATTTGCAAAACAGAAACAGAGACACAAATATAGAGAACAAATATATGGATACCAAAGGGGGAAAGGGGGAAAGTGGGAGGAATTGGGAGATAGGGATTGACACCTATATGTTACTGATACTATATATAGAATAGCTAATGAGAATGTGGTGAATGGAAGGGTGGTCCCAAGGGGAGGAGAGATGTATATGGAAGCTGGTTCATTCTGCTGTGCAGTCGGCACAAACACAACTCTGTAAGGCAACTATGCTCCAATACAAATTTTAAAAAAAGAGGAAGTACCCCAAAGAAAAACTATGGGGACATCTTTTCAGGTCGGTGCCTTTTGCCGTTTTTCCCCTTTTTAGTACTTATTGAAAATGTTTTTGCCCCTCCCAGAGAAGAGGCACCTTTTGTAGGCTATTAGGTATTATTGTGTTTTTCTCAGTTCAAAGAGCAGGACAAAAATTGAGGCTGAGGTGGACAATGTTATTCCTTGGCGAATGTTATTTCTTGAGAGAAGAATGTTATATAAATGTATAGTGCTATTGTAACTATTCTGTATAAAAGACGACAGCAAATAGATATTCAGGCTTAGAAATACTAAAATCATTTTATTTGGTAGAGATCTATGAATTTTTAAGAATGGATCTGGTAGAAGCCATATGGATTTTCAGGTTTATAAGTTTCTATTAATAAAGTTATCTTTCTTCTTACATAAGAGAGTTTAAGTTGACCCTTCCCCCATAAGGGATTTCCCTGATGGCTCAAACAGTAAAGAATCTGCCTGCAATGCAGGAGACCTGGGTTCAGTCCCTGGGTTGGGAAGAGACCCTGGAGAAGGGCATGGCAACCCTCTCCAGTATTCTTGCCTGGAGAATTCCACCAGGCTATCGACCATGGGGTCACGAAGAGTCAGATGTGACTGAATAACACTTTCTCTTTCACTTTTCTCCCCCAGAGAAAGCAGCATTATCCAAACATGGATCTTTCTACCGACTAGTACATTTTATTCAAGGCAGACTGGGATCGCCAGTCACCAAAAGACAAAATAAATGTTAGTGTCACCGGTGAGGGTGTTAAGGCGAGGGGAGTGTCCCAGGTCCCACCATCCCTGGGGAGTCTGGCAGGGAGATGTCACATGCCTACCTGAGGAGAGCATCTCCTCACCTGCGTGGCTGTGGGTTTAAGCGCCTCACCCTTCTACCCCAGCAGAGGGGAGAGCAGAAATCCAAAAACTATGGCCATGCCTCCTTCCTTCCTTCCATGAGTCTCAGAATGAGTATGTTTGCTCCTTCTGACTCCAGAGCCTGTGTCACTTCCCTTTTTCTTCATTTTTATCTCATGCATTGCCTACAAAGGTCGATATAGTCAAAGTTATGGTTTTTCCAGTAGTCAAGTGCAGATGTGAGAGCTGGATCATAAAAAAGACGGAGTGCCGAAAAATTGATGCCTTTGAACTGTGGTGCTGGAGAAGACTCTCAAGAGACCCTTGAACAGCAAGGAGATCAAACCAGTCCATCCTAAAGGAAGTCAACCCTGAATATTCACTGGAAGGACTGATGTTGAAGCTGAAGCTCTGATACTTTGGACACCTGATTTGAAGAGCTGACTCATTGGAAAAGACCCTGATGCTGGGAAAGATTGAGGGCAGAGGAGAAGGGGGTGGCAGAAGATGAGATGGTTGGATGGCATCACTGACTCAATGGACATGAGTTTGAGCAAACTCCAGGAGATGGTGAAGGAGAGGGAAGCCTGGCGTGCTGCAGTCCAGGGGGACGTAAAGAGTTGGACACGACTGAGCAACTGAAAAACAACTTTTGACCCTACATCTGTGAATGTCTTCTTTTGCGATTGCACAATACTGAATTCTGGTACATAATTAAGAGGATGCTGCTTCAGTTGCCTTAGATGTGGGCAATGAAGAGGTAAAGGGAAGTAAAGCTGAAAAAGGAAGGATAATGGGAAACTGTACAACCTCTCCAGCCAGCCAGAAGCTAGTGTGGCTCCCCGTGGGTGTTTATGACAAATCAAACCTCCTCTGGGTCCCTGTCTCTTCCTGGTCACTCCACATTTCACCCATGACTCAAATATATTGAGGGCATTCCCATTCCTTGTTTCTTGATGTCATTGCATGCTAAATCATGCCAGGGCAGCGGAAGCCATTGCAACTCCAAGTTGAACCAAAGCAGAAATGTCAACTAAATTATCTCTAATGAAATCATTTTCTTTCTTAATCACAGAGTCAACCAACAGGAGGAAGAAAGATTCACTTAATTGCAGGCACTTGGAACACCCAGCCTGGGGTTAAATATCCTTTCATCTTGCATGATTGTGAGAGACAGACCAGGCATTCTTAACTCTGCAAATACTTATGGTTTGAGGAATAATTAAATTGGGTTAGGAAAGCAGAATGAAGGAAATTCGTGGTTGAAAGGAACATGGAATCTCCGTCAGTTCAGAGCAAAAGGAGGTTTTAAAAAGTGATAGAAGTGAAGTCAATGACTTGCCAAGTTTCACCCACAAGACACTGAAGCTTGGGAGGGAAGAAGAAATTGTGACCAAACAAAGGTTATGTAGGCACAAAGGAAGGAAGGGTTACTACTTCCTGGGGAGAATCAGGATGGGGGCTTCTCAGCTGAGTGAACCTTTAGATGAGGGTGATGAGGGTAAGAATGTTTGAAGTTAAGGGACTACAAGAGAAATTGACAGATGTGCAAGTTCAGGTACTTCTCGTGTTCTGGGAACACAGGATGATCTGCTGTGTTTTGGACTCAATTCCTTAGAAAATAGTGAGATATGGAAGCAGAATTGAAGGTACAAAACTCTATTATAAGGGATAGAGTCCTGTGGCTGTGAGAAGGACAGATTGTATGATCAAAGATGGAAGTCAAGGGGATCAATTGCAATTGAAACAACTGCAATAGTCTAGATGCACACCAATGATGGCTTGCATTAGGCAGTGGCACTGAGTGGAATGTGGAGGAATAATCCGGAGAGGGGCCATTTGCCAATTTTCACATCACAGACACTTTCTCCAAAGCTGATTTCTGCCTACCGGGATGGTGTCACTCACTACCTGTGGAGTTGAGATGAGGGGACCAGTCAGAGCATGAGCTGCTTGGAGCCCGCCCCAGCACATGCCTGTGTCCAGTAGGTTGTGGAGAAGGACACTAGGTCCGGTTGGGAATGGTTTGAGTGTCATGCATGAGCAGAACATCTATATGAAAAGAGTCTTGCAGGCATTGGAAACTCATAGCTGCCACTCGGGAGAGAGGGCAGGGAGACTTGGAGATTGAAGTCTTGAACTTTCTAGGGATGAGGAAGGGAGGAAGAAAGGGAAGGAGACTGGGAAGAGTGGGGGAGTGAGGGAGAGAGAATTTACAGACATGGGTTTAGAGCTGAGTCCGGGGGAAGATCTGTGTATAAGGGCTGAGATGTGGGAAAAAATAACCGGAAGTGAAGGCCTGGGAAAGAGAAAGCAGGGGTGGGGGAAAATCAGGGGAAGGCAACCTAGGAGCATCTGAGACAGCAAAGCATTCAAGCTGCAGAATGATGTCATCAGAGCATAGGATGTTTTGACTCCAATTTATGAGCATAACATTTTAATCAGAATTGGCCCAGCATGAATTAATTTTCATGAAGTTCCTGAGGGAACATCATTAAGCCAATTTAATTCCTTCCCATAATCAATTTTCCATAGAGCACTGTTAATCTGTTTCCAATTTTTCTCATTTTCATATTTAGCTTAATGAAATTATTTAAATCAGGATCAATGATTTTCCTCATAAATAATATGGTAATGATTTATCAATGATTTTTTTAAAAATCTCGGTTGAGTTTTACTGATTATTCCATTCTCATACTTTTTCTTTTGAGACCATCGTTTCTGAGTCCAGTTTCCCTTGGTCATTTTTTTTTTTTAACCATTAATAATAGGTGATCTCCTTAGGCAGTATTTCATCCGTATTAATTTTAGTCTTTGGCCATTATAGCCATGTATGTTTTACTTTGTCTTCAAATGTAAACCCAATTGTTGTTCAGTTGCTAAGTCTTGTCCGACTCTTTGCAACCCCATGAACTAAAGCACGCCAGGCTTCCCTGTCCTTCACTATCTCCCAGAGTTTGTTCAGACTCATGTCCATTGCATCAGTGATGCCATCCAAGCATCTCATCCTCTGTCGTCCCTTCTCTTTCCCTCAATCTTTCCCATCTTCAGGGTCTTTTCCAGTGGGTCAGCTCTTCACATGAGGTGGCCGAAGTATTGGAGCTTCAGCTTCCGCGTCAGTCCTTCAAATGAGTGCTCAAGGTTGATTTCCTTTAGGATTGACTGGTTTGATCTCCTTGCAGTCCAAGGGACTCTCTCAAGAGTCTTCTCCAGCACCACAGTTCAAAAGGATCAGTTCAAACCCAATAAGCTCATCTAAAATGATTGCTTTCTCCTACCAGTTTACATGAGCCCACGGCTCACGTAAGGAAGACCAGGTTGGGGGAAGGTCCTAATGGAGAAAGAGGAAGTGTTTGTAAAGGTCTTTGTCTAATCTTCCATATCATAAGCCTAATGGAGCTAATTAATAAGAGCCTTCAAGCCTGGAATTGGGAGAAATTAATTACATTGCCTCTATTATAATCATTTTTAAATTTTGAATTTTCATAGTGCTTTAAAATAAGCAAAAACAAATTATTTCACTTCCTAGTCAAAGCAGTAGTAAAACTGTCATATATATTTCTATTTGTCATGCGATAATTGTGTTAATATAATCAAAGAACAAAGTGCCATATTGAATTTGGTTTTGTTGATTGAAGAATCATTCAGTCATTCAGTCATTCAGTCTTGTCTGACCCTTTGCAACCCCATGGACTGCAGCACACCAGGCCTTCCTGTCCATCACCAACTCCCGGAGTTTACTCAAACTCATGTCTATTGAGTCGGTGATGCCATCCAACCATCTCATCCTCTGTTGTCCCCTTCTCCTCCCCTTCTCTTTCCCTCAATCTTTCCCATCTTCAGGGTCTTTTCAAATGAGTAAGTTCTTCACATCAGGTAGTCAAAGTATTGGAGTTTCAACTTCAGCATCAGTCCTTCCAATGAATTTCAGGACTGATTTCCTTTAGAATAAACTGGTTGGATCTCCTTGCAGTCTTGAGAGTCCCTTAGAGTCTTCTCCAACACCACAGTTCAAAAGCATCAATTCTTCAGCACTCAGCTTTCTTTATAGTCCAACTCTCACATCCATACATGACCACTGGAAAAACCACGGCCTTGACCAGACGGACCTTTTTTGGCAAAGTAATGTCTCTGCTCTTTAATATGCTATCTAGATTGATCACAACTTTTCTTCCAAGGAGCAAGCATCTTTTAATTTCATGGCTGCAGTCAGCATCTTCAGTGATTTTGAAGCCCCAGAAAATAAAGTCTGTCACTGTCTCCACTGTTTCCTATCTATTTGCCATGAAGTGATGGGACCAGATGCCATGATCTTAGTTTTCTGAATGTTGAGTTTTAAGTCAACTTTTTCACTCTCCTCTTTCGCTTTCATCGAGAGGCTTTTCAGTTCTTCTTTGCTTTCTGCCATAAGGGTGTCATCTGCATATCTGAGGTTATTGATATTTCTCATGGCAATCTTGATTCCAGCTTGGGCTTCATCCAGTCCAGCATTTCTCATGATGTACTCTGTAAGCAGGATGACAATATACAGCCTTGACATACTCTTTTCCCGATTTAGAACCAGTCTGTTGTTCCATGTCTGGTTCTAACTGTTGCTCCTTGACCTGCATACAGGTTTCTCAAGAGTCAGATCAGGTGGTCTGGTATTCCCATCTCTTTCAGAATTTTCCACAGTTTATTGTGATCCACACAGTCAAAGGCTTTGGCGTGGTCAATAAAGCAGAAGTAGATGTTTTTCTGGAACTCTCTTGCTTTTTTGATGATCCAGAGGATGTTGGCAATTTGATCTCTGGTTCCTCTGCCTTTTCTAAAACCAGCTTGAACATCTGGAAGTTCTTGGTTCACGTACTGTTGAAGGCTGGCTTGGAGAATTCTGAGCATCACTTTGCTAGCATGCGAGATGAGTGCAATTGTGCAATATGTGACCCAGATAATCACGATGGTGTGATCACTCACCTTGAGTCAGACATCATGGAATGTGAAGTCAAGTGGGCCTTAATCACTCATGCGAGATGAGTGCAATTGTGCAATATGTGACCCAGATAATCACGATGGTGTGATCACTCACCTTGAGTCAGACATCGTGGAATGTGAAGTCAAGTGGGCCTTAAGAAGCATCACTATGAATAAAGCTAGTGGAGGTGATGGAATTCCAGTTGAGCTATTTTGAATCCTAAAGGTTGATGCTGTGAAAGTGCTGCACTCAATATGCCCGCAAATTTGGAAAACTCAGCAGTGGCCGCAGGACTGGAAAAGGTCAGTTTTCATTCCAATTCCAAAGAACAGCAAAGTCAAAGAATGCTCAAACTACCACAAAAAAGATCTCGTGGGCAAGAAGAATGACTAGTGGGTTCAAAAAGATCAGAGCCCCCAAGACAAACAGAGGGAATGACATTGGCTGTGAAAGTCAACCCAGTTCTTAAGAGGTTATTTGTGGTGGTGCCTTTCAGTGGTGCATTTGCCACAGTCCATAGGCTCAGAAAACTGATTATGTATCCAGAGCCTTAAAACTGTATCACATAAATTAAACTATCAAGATGTGTGAAGTAGAATGTCAATTTATTCACTAAAGTGGGGAAAAGATTACAAATTTGGGGAAGAATATAGGTTTGAGATCTGGCTGGCTTCGAGGGAAAAAAGTCTGTCTGCTAGCTGTCAGCAGATACAGGATTACTATGGATTTCTAAATATTTTGATTTATCTGCCATGCACTCTAGGAAGGAGAATAGGACTGGAATATTTGAATTCCAGTAAGAACAATTCTGCACTTCCTTCCCGATGGTGTGAATGCCTTATTAATAGGATCTTAGTGATAGATTTGACTAAGGCTTCTTCCCTGGAAAGGACTGGGATGGTCAGTCACCTCAACCATACTTCTGAGTCACATGGCATTTCTTTAGTTAGGTAGCTTCAGACTGGTTATGCTGTTGTCTTCTAAGTCTAGCATTCATAGTAATTTTTTAATGTATTTTTATATTTTGTCTTGCATTCACTTTGAGTCATTCATAAAGCTGAGGTTTCTTTAACCCCTAAGAGCCAACTACCATGGCACTCCGTCTTCCATAATAATGGAGATCTCTTAGAGATGAATGATTGAGTTGCATTAGATCCAGCAGCCACAGATGCTTTAATTACACATTTTGTTTTGAGATCATTGCAGATTCAAGGCAGTTTATGGACATAATACAGAAAGACCCCAGGTACCCTTCACCTGTTTCCTCCAGGGGGTAACATCTTGAAACTCTGGTAGAGTATCAGAGTCAGGATATTGACATCAGCACAGTCAACATCAGAGGAATTCCATCACCACAAATTTCCTTCAAGTTGTCCTTGCCTTCCAGAAGTAAATCCTGCTTGGTCATGGTGCTTAATGCTTTTTATACACTGCTAGATTTGATTTGCTAGTATTTTATTGAGGTGTTTGTTTCTTCTTTGTCTCTGATACTTGATATCTTTCCTTTTTTCTAATGCAAGTATTTTAGCGCCATCAGTTTCCCGTTCAGTACTGCCGTAGCTACCTGTCCTGAATGTCGAATGTGTTATATTTTCATATTCAGTTGTGTGGATTCTTTATTTGCTTTAAGATTTCATCTTTGATCCATGAATTGTTGAGAAGTATGTGTGACTTCCAAGGGTTTAGAGGTTATTGTCTTTTGTTACTGATTTCTAGTCCAGTTTCCTTATGGTCTGTGTATGATTTCAGTTCTCTTAAGTTGGTTGAAGTTTGTTTGTGACACAGGAAATGTTCTGCCTTGTTGACTATTCCATGGGCACTTAAAAAAAAAGTGAGTTCTGTTATCATTGAGCGGAGTTTTCTGTATATGTCAGTGAGATCTGTGCTGTCCATCTCTCCCACATTCTTCTTGATGTTCTGTTTAGCAGTTCTGTGGCAACCCACTCCGGTGTGCTTGTCTGGGAAATCCCATGGACAGAGGAGCTCGGCAGGCTACAGTCCATAGGGTCGCAGAGGCAGTCGTGACTGAGGGGCTGAACAACAATGACTGCTGCTGGAAGTGGGGTGTTTAAGCAGTGAGGTCACCTGCTTGTGGTGGCAGAGCCCCCTTCCATGGTGTGTCTGGGCTAGGAGGGCTGTCTCAGTCTCACGCAGAACACCTCTTGACACCAGTCTGTGCGTTGGGACCCGCCCCCCGTACCAGCTCTGCCTCATGTGCTATTGTGGATTAAGTGTGCTAAGTCACTTCAGTTGTGTCCGACTCTTTACCACCCTATGGATGGTAGCTCGCCAGACTCTTCTGTCCATGGGCATCTCCAAGCAAGAATACTGTAGTGGATTGCCATGCCCCCCTCCAGGGGATCTTCCTGACCCAAGGATTGAACCCATGTCTCTTATGTCTCTTGTCAATGCAGGATTCTTTACCACTAGCACCACCTGGGTAGGTTAAGACTCATTCAGTTTGCAAAAGGACTGAGTCTACCTGGCTGCCTTCTGTTCCTGCAGGTTATGGGCCAGGGAATGCCAGGTCTGAGACATCATCTTGGGTTGGATGAGGTAGTTCTAAGATGCTGTCTCTCTATGTACCTTAGGACCTAGGATCCCAGGCCAATTCACCTTACCTTTGACACCTTTTAGACTTTTCCTTCAGCTGTTCTTTGTGTTATTTCCAGGGTTCATTGCTGCACTTAGCAGAAACAGGGAGAAATGAGTTGTCACCATCCCTCTTCAGAACTGAGGCTCACAAGTCATTCCACACATATGTTTGAGACCCAGTTTGCATAGCCTATGAAAAATGCAGAGATGTATAATCCATATAACCTCTCTGTCAAACGGACTGGTCAGTTGGGAACAAAGAGTTAAAGAAAATGGCAAATGGCAAAAGGGAAACCACTGTGTCTCAAAGCAAGACGTGATTAACTGCCAAGTGAATGATATAGACAGGAAACATTGGGGACTCCAAGGGAGGAAAGATCAATATATCTCTGAGTCTGATCTCTGCAATTCATAACCACAGTTTTTCAATGGTCACAATGCCAATAGGATATGATCTTAAGACTAAAGAGGCTTCTAACTGGTAATATGAAAACAAGAGCTAAAAAGTCACATCTTAAAGCAAGATACCTCCCCGCCCCCAAGTCATCTGGTCCCTGCTTTACCATATCCTGGGAGAGTGGGAATCAGGGCAGGCAGAGATCAGTGGGAGAGAGGTGATGAGGAAGACTTTGGGAGAATGGCTTTCATAATGAATGTCTGCATGTGGTGACTAAAACCCTGAAGGCAGTGATTGAAAAGTGAAAGAGGTGTCTGGCTGAGTCAGTGGGATTTCCAGTTTTGAGAAAACAGGTAGCAAGCCCTCCGTACGGATGGACATGTGTCAGCGGGGAAAGCCGGGAGCACAGGGCGCTGAGAAAGTAGGTCACTGGTTTGGCAGCTGTGTCCATGAGGCTGAGAGCAAACGGCACGGCATGCCCAGGCGGGGGCTGGCAGAAGGTGGAGGCCGGATCCTGAATTAGCCTGCCAGAGTTCTCAGCGGGGGGCCTGGGAGGCCCATGCTCTGATGTGTGCTGTGGTTGGTACCCACTCCCCTTCGGAGCCTGCCGGTGTCCCTTCCTCAGGTGCTCCAAGCTCCTGGTCCAGTTTTCAGGGTTCCTGTGCTAGGTAGTGTGTAGGCACAAAGGGGGGGAGGGGGGAGGGAGGAAGAGATGAAAAATAATTCAACATAGATGGCATGCTTGATTTTTTTTAAAATCAAAGATTGCAGCCTGAAGCTCAGCAGGTGATAGGAGGGGAAGTATTGGGAGGGTTATTATAAGGTTGATAGCATTTAGCATACTGTTCATAAAATACAACATCCCAGCAGATTATCTGAGTTAGTCCATAAGGTACTAGCAGTTTTTTCAGTAAACATAAAAAATAATCATAAGTAGTAATATTAGATGAAACATCAGAGTGACTACTTTGCTTGTAATAGTTATGAAAGCGTGAGAACATATGAGGTCAGCATTTTCTATGCATGCATGCTCAGTGCTCAGTTGAATCCAACTCTTTGCAACCCTATGGACTGTAGCCCGCCAGTCTCCTCTGTCCATGGGATTCTCCAGGCAAGAACACTGGAGTGGGTTGCCGTGCCCTCCTCCAGGGGATCTTCCTGACCCAGGGATCGAACCCATGTCTCTTATGTCTCCTGCCTTGGCAGGTGGTTTCTTTACCACTAGCACCACCTGGGGAGCCCCCAGCATTTTTTAGTTGAGTCTAAATATCACAGTTGAGAAACCTGCACCATTATTGTTGTTGTTTAGATACAGTTAAATATTTAAAGGTGGGTACTGGGGTGGGGGGCGATGATCAATCTGGTAGTCCATCAAGGAAGGAAAGGGTTTCCCTTTTAAAGTCTGCACATTCACATTTCATTTAGTGCAAAATCAGGATTGTGTTGGAAACTCTGTTGGTATCATGGATGATTTTAAGGAGCAAACAAACAATTAAACACATAATTTTATTTTGGGTTATTCTACATAAGTTAAAGATCTGTTTGCTTTATTTGACAACAAACTGTTGATCACAGACCATGTACCAGGGATTGTTCTAGTCTAGTAGGAGCACACAAGAGCCCGTGGTCATGTCTGTTTCGTCTTAAGTCACTGTTGAAAATATCTACTGTCTTGTGATGGGATGTGGAAGCGATGGGTGTGGGAGGTAGGGGTGTGAACTCTGTTTGTGTCTAGAGGAGATTGATGTGGAATTTAGGGATTTAAAAGGGGAGTCCATATTGTAAGGCTGTTTTTAACATGAGTGGGCTGTGTTGACAAACAAAAGGGGGAAAAGAAATCTATGACTAATTTTAGGAGGAAAAATGCCAATAATCTCATTTGTATTTATCCTGTTACACTATTTTAAAAAACACAATTTCATTTTCCTGTTCAAATCAGTAGTCCATTGTTGAGTGTTTACAATGTGTTGAACCAAAAAGTTTTACCTGGAACCAGGGGGTTGTGAGGGAAGGATATTTGTTCTCTGTTTTCCTAACACTCAAATAAGAGTTATTTTTATAATGTGATAAAAATTCTCTTTGAATATAAATATGCCTGGGAAATACATGTTTACAACACCAGTCTTCCATTACTGTCCTCATCATTCTGTATTTTCCAGACAAAACCAGACTCTTCCCTCCACCCTCATACATTTTATTTTCCACACCAACCTCTGTTGGTCCTATTCCTGGTGATATCCTATTTCTTACCTTATACTCAGAGAGTCTGGCTCTCCACTTCATCATCCGTCCACAAAGTGCTCTAGTGAAATATGACCTCCCCACGACCCCGTGAGTCCCCAGGGCCCGTGGGGCTTCCTCACACTTATCTGTGTCCTTACTAGTAATTTCTAACCTCCCAGGCTACACTGAGTTGCAAGCTCCCCCCCCAAAGACAGGGACTGTTTTGACAGTCGGTGTTACTCCTGGGATCATCCACATGGAGGTTCCTTAGTGAAGATTTACTGAACTGCATCAGATAGCAAACCTTCAAATACTTTGAGGATTGACTCTGTTCCACCGGTTTTCCTCGCTCTCCATCTTTAGTTCTTAAGGTTGATCTCCAAAGCCGTTGTCTTTCTGTTTGCTCCTGTTTGGATCTTGTCCTAACCGTGTATCTAGAACTGAAAACAGAGCACTTACTGGGGCTGAGGACAACATGATGACCAATTTCCTTGCTCTAGGTGGAAAACTACCCCCCCTAGGGACATGAGGGACATTTTGCTTTAATTATCTTGGGCAAGTCAAGTCAACCAGGGCTTCCCCGGTGACTCAATGGTAAAGAATCTGCCTGCAGTGCAGGAGCCTTAGGAGACATGGGTTCAATCCCCGGGCTGGGAAGATCCCCTGGAGGAGAGCATGACAGCCTGCTTCAGTATTCTTGCATGGAGAATCCCATGGACAGAGGAGCCTGGCAGGCTACAGTCCATGGGGTCACAAGGAGTCAGACATGATGGAAACGACTTAGCATGTGCGCAAGTCAGCCAGAAACTCTTTGTGGGCCAAGTGGCTGTGAGCCATGCTGCTGGGCCTGTGGCCAGGCCAACCCAGGTCCTGTGGCTGTTCCCTCTTGAAAGGCCCACCTCTCTTGCTTTAAAAGCTGCTGCTGGATGAATGGATAAGGAAGCTGTGGTACATATACACCATGGAATATTACTCAGCCGTTAAAAAGAATTCATTTGAATCAGTTCTAATGAGATGGATGAAACTGGAGCCCACTATACAGAGTGAAGTAAGCCAGAAAGATAAAGAACATTACAGTATACTAACACATATATACGGAATTTAGAAAGATGGTAACGATGGCCCTATATGCAGGGCAGAAGAAAAGACGCAGAAGTACAGAACAGACTTTTGAACTCTGTGGGAGAAGGTGAGGGTGGGATGTTTCGAAAGAACAGCATGTATATTGTCTGTGGTGAAACAGACCACCAGCCCAGGTGGGATGCATGAGTCAAGTGCTCGGGCCTGGTGGGCTGGGAAGACCCAGAGGAATCGGGTGGAGAGGGAGGTGGGATGGGGGACCGGGATAGGGAATACGTGTAACTCTATGGCTGATTCATATCAATGTATGACAAAGCCCACTGAAAAATAAGAAATTAAAAAAAAAAGAAAAAGAAAACAAACAAACAAACACAAACAAACAAAAAATGCTGCTGCTGCTAAGTCACATCAGTCGTGTCCAACTCTCTGCGACCCCATGAACTGTAGCCTACCAGGCTCCTCCATCCATGGGATTTCCCAGGCAAGAGGACTAGAGTGGGTTGCCATTGCCTTCTCCGTTTAGACGCTGAGGATACATCAAACAGCATCACAACCCTTTGTTTCCACACACTGAGTGGCTTTTCTGCTGAAAAAGATTGAACCTGTCCTTATCTTCCAGGGATCTTAAGAGTTTGCTTCTTTTTTGCTCATTGCATGTGCCCTGTCTGAAAGATCTCTCTAACCTGGAGGATCCGGTTGGTCCTGCAGAACCTTCACACCACCCTTGGAGACAGTGTTGCCTTGTGAACGCGTGGTTGGGGCCGACAACCAGGAAGCTGGTCTTTCTGTGACCCTGGCCTGTATCTTTCTCACTCTGTAAAGAGATATACTAGCTTACTCCCATCTCCTCTCCCATTCTTCCACATCCCACATGCAAACGTAAATGAATGTTCTGACGTGACAGGTTGTGGAGATAAACTTAAGGGAACGATCACGCAGGGTTGTTTTCCTTTGATTTTAATCTCTTTCTGCTGGCAACTCTGAGGTGCCTAGCATGACTCCCTTCCCTGTAAAGGAGTGACACATTGAAAAAATAACTCTGGAATGCCTTCCCCAATTCTTAGGGTCCAGCTTTAATTAAGTAAGGAATGTAGCAGGTTTCTACCTCGCCATGTAGAGAGGGACACATACCCACACACGCATGGTCTGTGAATGTGAGGGACCTGTGTGGTTTTTGCATTGGAGACCCCTGTTCAGATCCCATGGGCAAGGGAAAGTGTGTTGTCCCTTCATACCAGGGCTCAGACGCGGGGCTTGAGTTTATTGAGCCCCATGCCCAGTCCTTTCTGCTGAACTTGCTATAAATTGTAACTTTGGTGGGTAGGTACTTATAATATTTTGCTTTATACTTAACCTACTTTTACGCTGTGATTCTTAGGGCATGAAGCTTCCATTTTCCCCTCAGTCAGAGGCAATGATAATGAATCATCATATAATAACAGTGAGTTCCTTATTTCCTATTCCACCTTCTGTTCCTCTCTCAGGAAAGGCTTGTCTGTCACCACTCTCCAGGGATAATCTGTCGCCTATTGTTCAGCAATGCTGAGATGTTCTGTCATGAATAGGAATGGATGATGGACACAAGTGCTCCTGAAATTTCTTTCATGGCATAATACTGAAGAGTTGAAATTAGGCATCTTTAAGGAATGTCACCAAATCGTTTCCATTTATTTTTATGTAAAAACAAGGCCTTGCAGGAGAGAGATAACTTTTGTGGTAGAGTAAAAACAGATCCTCAAACCACAGCTTGCTAATAAAAACCAGATGCAGGCTTCATGTCAATCAGTTTAAGCTAAGCTCTGCTGCGGTAACAAACAGCCCCTGATTGAGTGGCTTCCGACAGAGTGGTTTACATTCCACGTCTGTCATGATTCCATTTCAGTTCTGCTTCAGGAGACACTCACTCCCATGGCTCAGGCTTCTTCTCACATCCGTGTGGGAGGGCCTTGGTGCTTGCTGCCACTGTCTTCCTGCTCTGCCGCTGGTCTCACTCAGCTGTTCTTTCAGTGGAAGCACATGAGTCGTTTCTTCCTTAATGTCCCACTGTATTACCCTCACTTGTGTATGTTTGGACTGAAACTATATATTTTTTTTTTTTTTTTTTTTTTTTTTTTTAATATTATTTTATTAGTTGGAGGCCAATCACTTTACAACATTTCAGTGGGTTTTGTCATACATTGACATGAATCAGCCATATAGTTACACGTAAGCAGCTTTTGTGGGCAAGGAAAGTATTAGAGGATGAAAAATTAAATATAGTTGGATTCTTGATAGCTGTTTGATGTACATATATACAATTCTCAAATTTATTGTGACTATTTTTTAGCAAAACATCTTCATTTTTGAGTGGTTACAAAATCTGTATAAAAACATTTGAAATCTTAGCCTCTCCCCCGATCCCTTGCAGTAGTATAGAGTTTATGTTTACATGTGCCTATGTATACAGAGAATTCTCTAGACTCTGAATATGCTGTAAAGAAGACTGAAAGGTGGGATTTTTATACCCTTTTAAAAACTGAATGCTTCCCACAAGGACACTGGAATGGCTTTATGGAACATTGTCCTACTTCCTTAAATGATAAAAAAAATGTGTAAAAAAAAATTGACATGATCATCATTAGTAAAAATATATTCTTCTGCCAGTCTTTCTGCAGAATATTATTTTTGCATTAAAATTTAATTTTTTCTTAATATTAAACTGTGCTCAGCCTTGGCTTTCAGAGCATTGGACATTTCTAATTGGAGCAAAAGTCTGTCTCATGGGCACCAGAAATATGACAAGTACAGCTGAGTCCTGACTGTGTCAAAATTCATTTCTACTTGTTTATAACACACATCTTTGAGTTCCTATTAAGATGTTCCACCATCATAAGAATTTTTTGGAGGCAATTCTCCATTAAAGTATCTTGAGTTCACAGTAGTAAAATGTCACAAAAGAAACTTAACAGCTTTCTATAACTTTAATTGCTACCTTGAAGTAATTATGTCTAGAGGACAGAATACGGTATATTTTATTATCCATCAGTTTCTTTTTTTCATATGAGTTCTGGGTTTGTACAAGTCAATTTTTTTTATAGTTTCTGTAAATAATGTTTAATTATATTTTATCATTTTTACTTTATTACATCACCTTGGTGATAATTGAAGCATTTGTAAGCACTGAAGTTCTTTACAGTATTGTATGCCCTATTGCCTTGTTAGCATGTCCACAAAGTTTCAATAGGTATATATCTATAGAGAGAGAATTCCCAGGTGGCTCAGTGGTAAAGAATCCTCCCGCCAGTGCAGGAGATGCAGGAGTCTCAAGTTCGATGTCTGGGTTGGGAAGATTCCCTGGAGAAGGAAATGAAAACCCACTCCAGTATTCTTGCCTGGGAAATCCCATGGACAGAGGAGCCTGGCGGGCCACAGTCCGTGGGGTCTCAGAGTCAGACACGACTGAGCACACATGCACGTATCTGTATAGAGACAGATAGGTATATCACCATTTACTGGAAAATATTTGAAATCAATCCAACTTACAAGTTGGAAAAGTCCTACAATGTGAATGAGGGTTGAAAAAAAAAACAACAAGCAATACCTTCTGTGTATAATTGTCAGTGTGGCAAATTGTTATTTAAGCAGGTTATTATATTTTTTTTATTTTTAAAATTTTAATTTCCCTGCTTTTATATAATTCTAAATGTATATGAAAAGATGTCACTGCTCCTGTATCAGAAGGACATTTTTGGGGGATTTTGGTTTGTGTGCAGCAGAGGTAAAGCTCTGTCATCTGTTCACACACAGTCACGATAAGACCCTGCAATTAGTATACAAGGTAAGTTAAGCCATGAAGCCCCAGAGTTAATCCATGACCTTGGGCACGCAGTCAGACCCACAGGACGCAGTGTCATATCCACTCATCATTTGTTACGTCTGCGTAATGACACACCATCGTATGGGTGAGAGCTGCCTGTTTCCAGCTGTGGACAGTTTTTGGAGGTAGTGGAGGATCACGGGAACTGGGGGTGTAGAGGGCAGCCAGCTCCTCAGTTAGGTCCTTCGCAGGCTGGTCTGCCACCCTCTCTCCCATGCTGTCCGCTCACTGTGTTTGTAGAACCATCCATCTCCTTGTCTCTCATTTCCACCATTTCCTGACCACTTTTAACAACTGGCATCCACCCCACCCCGCTGCACCACACCGCTTCTGTATAAAACACAGCCCCAGAAAGGATGTTATAAAATTACTTTCTCAGTTCATTTCTCAGCCTCTTCTGTACAGGATGAAATAATAGATTTTGGTGACTTTGAGAAGTTACAGCTATTCCTGATCATCCATCTTCAAAGGCTTATAGTTTGGACATATAACAATTTAAAATTGACCACAATGCACTTTTATTTACACGGCACATCCCCTTCTAGATATTCACAAATTCAGTAGAGGGGCTTTGTTCTAAAGAAGGAAAGGGAAATGAATATTTGTGAGTAGCTGTGAGAATCTGCTTCTGATCCTTTGTCAAAGACGTCTTGCATATCAAAAAAATTCCAAAAAAATATCATCATGTGTTGGGGAGTATTGTGTTCATGTTTTATAGTGAAGGAAAGTCTAACGACATATTAGATATTCAGTCCAGAGTCACACAACTGCCAGGATGCACAGGTGGTGTTGAATGTCTGTCCCTACTCAGTTCAATTCAGTTCAGTCGCTCGGTTGTGTCTCTTTGCGACCCCATGAACCGCAGCATGCCAGACCTCCCTATCCATCACCAACTCCCAGAGTTTACCCAAACTCATGTCCATTGAGTCGGTGATGCCATCCAACCATCTCATCCTCTATTGTCCCCTTCTCCTCCCACCATCAGTCTTTACCAACATCAGGGTCTTTTCCAATGAGTCAACTCTTCGCATCAGGTGGCCAAAGTATTGGAGTTTCAGCTTCAGCATCAGTCCTTCCAATGAACACCTAGGACTGATCTCCTTTAGGATGGACTGGTTGGATCTCCTTGCAGTCCAAGGGACTCTCAAGAGTCTTCTCCAACACCACAGTTCAAAAGCATCAATTCTTCGGCACTCAGCTTTCATTGTGGCCCCACTCTCACATCCATACATGACTCCTGGAAAAACCATAGCTTTGACTAGATGGACCTTTGTTGGCAAGGTAATGTCTCTGCTTTTTAATATGCTGTCTAGGTTGGTCATAACTTTTCTTTCAAGGAGGAAACATCTTTTAATTTCATGACTGCAATCACCATCTGCAATGATTTTGGAGCCCCCCCAAAATTAAAGTCTGTCACTGTTTCCACTGTTTCTCCATCTATTTGCCATAAAGTGATGGACCAGATGCCATGATCTTAGTTTTCTGATTGTTGAGCTTTAAGCCATCTTTTTCACTCTTCTCTTTCACTTTCATCAAGAGACTCTTTAGTTCTTCACTTTCTGCCATAAGGCTGGTGTCATCTGCATATCTGAGGTTATTGATATTTCTCTGGGCAATCTTGATTCCAGCTTGGACTTCATCCACCCCAGCATTTCTCATGATATACTCTGCATGTAAGTTAAATAAGCATGGCGACAATATACAGCCTTGATGTACTCCTTTCCCGATTTGGAACCAGTCTGTTGTTCCATGTCTGGTTCTAACTGTTGCTTCTTGACCTGCATACAGGTTTCTCAGGAGGCAGGTAAGGTGGTCTGGTATTCCCATCTCTTGAAGAATTTTCCACAGTTTATTGTGGTCCACCCAGTCAAAGGCTTTGGCATGGTCAATAAAGCAGAAGTTGATGTTTTCTGGAACTCACTTGCTTTTTCGATGATCCAACAGATGTTGGCAATTTGATCTCTGGTTCCTCTTTCTTTTCTAAAACCAGCGTGAACATCTGGAAGTTCACAGTTCACATACTGTTGAAGCCTGGCTTGGAGAATTTTGAGCATTACTTTACTACTGTGTGTGATGAATGCAATAGTGCGATAGTTTGACCATTCTTTCACATTGCCTTTCTTTGGGATTGGAATGAAAACTGACCTTTTCCAGTCCTGTGGCCACTGCTGAGTTTTCCAAATTTGCTGGCATATCGAGTGCAGCACTTTCACAGTATCATTTTTCTTACCTGGTCCTAAATTACACAGCCAGGAATGTGATGCTTCTTTTTGAAGTTCCCACCTTACAGACCCCTTTTCAGATTTCAGGGCTCAGGCATGGACCCTGATGCCCCTTGTTAATGTAGCCCTGGATGGTGCTTGACGTTCCCAGTAATGACCAGCTCTTACTCAGTGCTTGCTGGGTGCCAGGCACTGTGTCGGCACGCTTCCTACATTGTCTCACCTCATCATCTTCCTGACTCTATTGAATAGAGCACCGTTACTACCCACATTTTGCAGGTTAGGAAACTGAAGCCCAGAGAGGATGAGCAATTCACTCTAGGTCACATAGTAAATTAGAGAGCCAGGATCTGCACCCAGCTGTCTGTTCTCAGCACCCACATTCCCAAGCACTTGGGTCCACGTGCCTGGGATTAGTTAGTCCTTAGTGGAAGAAACAGAAGGGCCCTGGTAAAGGGCAGTGTGTCAAAGGAAAGGACTTCTGTCTTTGCACCATTTCTAATCACAAATGATGTCGTCAGATAAGGCTTTTATTGGGTTGGCCAAAAAGTTGATTCAGTTTTCTGTAATGACAAACTTTTTGGCCAGCCCAGTGTGTTAAATAGCTATTTTCCTAATAAAGCTTAGAAATAGTAATATGCAGGATTGGATAATCAGGGAAGGAGGAGAAGCAGAACACTGGAGGGAAGGTCAAGGGGAGCATCTTCAGGATGGGGGCAGTGGGACACAGAGAAGCAACTGAGGGTTGCAGTCTTAGAAAGCCCAGGACTTTTCTGAAATGGAAGAATTCCACTGGTACCTCTTATCTCTAAACAAGGCAAGTTTGTATCTCATTTTTAATTCTTAGAGAACTCAGTCTCTCCAGATTTGCAAATGACAATATTTACAAGTGAACTCACCATTTGTTACTTTAATTTCAATTCAGATGTCTCTTTTCTGACCCTGTGTCTGCCCATCCTATTTGTCACAAAGTGATTGTAAACATCTGACAATAAATCGCAAATACACATCAGTTTGGAAATGGGTCTGGACAAGCGAATGACTACTCACTCGTATTCTTGCCTGGAGAATTCCATGGGCAGAGGAGCCTGGCAGGCTATAGTCCTTGGAGTCCCAAAGAGTTGGACACGACTGCGTGGCTAACACCACACTTAGAAATGGGACACACACATCTTAATTTCATCTATCAGTGAGAGTGATGAAGAACTAACTACTCGAGTCACAAGCAGAGTGCCATTGGCAAGTGAGCATTTGGCAGTTAAACAAGTTAGTAATTAGAGAAAAAAATCAACCAGGATGATGGCCTGGTAGGTATTTTGAAAAGAGAAATCCTTGGAAGAATCACAGACCCTCTAAATTATTTTTGCAAAGGAATCCTCTTTATGGATTGAAACTCAGAAAGATGTTCTCAAGGACAGGCATTCAGTTTTTGTCAGAAACATTATTTTGAAGAGTAATTATGACTTGATTCATTCTTTACTCATGACAGAGTGGATATTAAATTAGAATGGTAAAATGCTCAACTACAAGTTAATAAATGTTCTTTCTTAGTTTGATGCATACATTCTCCATCTATGAGTTTAAAATGGTTAAGTCTATTCTTTTAATCTTAATTTTGTAAAATAAAATGATTTCATAAATACAGCAATCCACTCAAAGCACACACCAAAGCAAAACCCACCCAGTTTTTGTTCAGCCATATTATTTTCATTATTACTAGTACTAATGATTTCTTGTGATCATTCAAAGAAGAAACAGTTAATTGTCTCCGATACCCCAGCTATTGGAGTCCAGAGTACTTTGACTTTATATCTCTTTTACCAAAGAGAATATTGAGATTCAACACATAATTTCATTGTCCCTCTCTTGGAATGTCTATCCCGTATTTCCCCACACACCCACTTTGCTTTATCTTGTGTCCCCTCTTATTTTTGGGTGGATTAAAAAGTGAAAACAAAACCTGAGGAGCATAACCACAAATGTAGAAATACTTGAGAACAGAAAGAACGGAAAGAAAATTCACTTAATCTTACTGTTAGGTTACATGTAATTTCACAATTAAGTTCTTTGTCCAAACTTACTTGACACAGTTGAACATGTAATTAAGATTTAGCTATAAAATCACTCTGTTAGTAATGCTTTGTTTGTTTCTTATAAAATCAAATTGCTAATATTAGAGATTTGATTGTAAAAATCTCTCTATAATGGCTAGGAAAAATAGATAGTTTTGGTTTTTTGTTTGTTTTGTTTTTTTGTTTTTTTCATTTATTTTTATTAGTTGGAGGCTAATTACTTTACAATATTGTAGTGGTTTTTGTCATACATTGACATGAATCAGCCATGGATTTACATGTATTCCCCATCCCGATCCCCCCTCCTACCTCCCTCTCTGCCCGATCCCTCTGGGTCTTCCCAGTGCACCAGGCCCCAGCACTTGTCTCATGCACCCAACCTGGGCTGGTGATCTGTTTCACCATAGATAATATACATGTTTCGATGCTGTTCTCTCGAAACATCCCACCCTCGCCTTCTCCTACAGAGTCCAAAAGTCTGTGAGAGTTTTTTTTTAAGTACTTGGAAAGAGTGAAAAATATCACCTCATGGTTATTGTGTAAAAAGAAATTTTATTTTATTTCTTGTCACTGAAATATTATTTTAAGAGCTTTAAAAGACATACCTAGAAGCTGTGAGTGTTGTAGGACATTCAGTACCAGGTGGCATTTATACACTTGGCATTTATACACTTCCCCCAAAGTTTATCTTTTTTCCTGTCTTTAGAGAAACTAAAAGGAAAGATATTTTACTTGTAATGGAAACAGTTAAATAAATAAAATGGTTTTGATACATGAATATTAGCAGCAATAAGGTATTCAAAGTGGGTGTGTTGAGTACTTTTACATGAACTAGTTCACTTAATTCTTGACAGCCCCATCGGGTTGGTACTATTATTTTCCCAATTTATAGATGAGAAATCCAAAACCTGACTAACTTGCTCAAGGTCACCTTGAAAGGGACTTTTCTTCCTACTAAAATTTTATTTGGAGCAAGTAAACTCAGGACACATCCAGAGGTTTCCCACTTGTTTCCCACCCAATTCATCTCCCTCTAGTTGAGGATTAGATGATGTCATGAGTTAATGGCAGGGAAGACTCATTTTTGAGGTGTTTTTTTTTTCCCCCATGTCTATTTTTTCCTGTGTTTTGTTTGCTTTTTGTTTTCTGTTTGTGACCCAGCCTTTTTCTTTCTCAGATGTCTTCCTAGAGGAACTGCTGGTTTGTAATAGAGGATGATGGCTCTGCCTTAGATTTCCCGGGCTGTGTCTTTAGAATTTAAATTCTTCCTCAGGATTATGCAGAGGGCCCCTTTGGGGACAACAGGAGAAGCTCATTTGTGCTGGAGAGATGTGCTCTTTAATAAGGCCCTTGTTCTCCACTATTTTCATTCATCTTCCTTTTCCTTTGAGTTTTTCTGTTCCATGTGGAACAGAATTGAGTGGAATTGCAAGAGAAATGCATGCATACAAAGCCCAGCGAAGGCCCAGCAGGTAGATGCAGCCAGGCACTGTGGGGAGCTTTTGCAGGTTTAATTTGGAAGAGTCTCTGAGACCGGGAGATTCTCAAAGGAATGAGTGGTAATTGTTGTAGCCACGCGTTCCAGGAAGCAAACTCACCCAGGAGGACAATGAAGATAGTGGAGTGCAGTTTATTACACCGGCGGGGCCCAAGGCAGAGTCTCCTCTTAGCCAAGGACCCCAACCAGTTTTTGTGAAAACCTTGTATACCCTCAGTGTACGTGCTCAAACCCACCTCCCCAAATTCTCTGAAACTAGTCTGAACAAAGGAAAAGAAAGATACAATCAAAGTTAACCCGTGATTCGTATGCCTGAAGTCTAGGTGGTTAACAGTGGACAATTATCAATAGGCCTGTGATCACACCCCAGTAAGCATAATAGAATTTATGATTCTATTTGGTTACACAGATAATTCAGGTATTCTTTTAGGGGATGGAGAATCTAGGTACGAGCCCTGGGGCTCTTGCATGGGAAGGGGGGCTGGTTTTCCAGTTGGTGTGTTGTTTCCATAGATACGGGGCGTAGAGCTCAAAGTCCACAGTCCGGCCCAAGATGGAGCCTGTTCTTCTGTTGCCTCCTTCAGTACAGAATTTGAACACTGCAGGCAGGACACTGCCAGGCCTTCCTCAAGGCAGAGCACACAGAACTCAGAGGCTCCGACTGGGGATCTGTACCACGCAGACCAGCATGGGGGAGGGAGGTCAGTCAGCCCGAGTGAGAGGGCCTTGTGTTGCAGAGGACTGGAAAAGTAATTTGGCTTTATTGCCCTTACGTTCAGTGTCGTGATCTCCCTATTGTAAAGGAGTCCAGCCGCTCGCTGTGTACAGCCTCAGTCTCGACGCTTGATTGTGGCTCAAGGATGCTCTGTTCCAACTCCCTGAGCTCTCTTCCAAGGTTTATCCTCCACTAGTCCTTTGGTTGACTCCAAGAATGAAAAAACTGGATGTCTTAGTATTGCCCACGCACCCCAGGCATGCTTCCCACCTCTCCTAGCTGATTTACAATCTCCACCCACACCCCACCCTCCAACTGGTCCTAAAGACCCCCCGTCGTGATCTCCCTGGTCAGATGCCACTTCCACTTCCTGTGGAAGTATCATGCAGTTCATCAATACATACCTCTTTTTTTCATTATCTGTTCCATGAACTTGTTTAGATGTCTGTTTATTTTTCCAATCTGTTACAGTACTTCATGGGCTTCCCAGTGGCTCAGACAGTAAAGAATCTGCCTGCAATGCAGGAGACTCAGGTTTGATCCCTGGGTTGGAAAAATCCTCTGGAGAAGGAAGGAAGTGTTCTTACCTGGGAAATCCAATTGACAGAGGAGCCTGGTGGGCTACAATCCATAGGGTTGCAAAGATTCAGACACGACTGAGAGACTAGCATACATGTGCGTGCACACACACACACACACACACACACACACACAATACTTCATACAGGGCTATGCACATAATAGGTGTAGAATAAATATTTACCTAATGACTGAATAGATCAAATAACACATTCACTGGCATGCGGGCAGCAAAATGTTGCCAAATAGAAACCCATGAGTGACACATCTTCAAAAGGATGCTTTCATCCCAGATGTAGGCAAGGCCTGTTGGGTAATGCACAAATGAAAAGGCACAGTCATGGCTTAAAGGTTGGCGATTAGTTACTCATTTGTATGTAATTAGGGATTAAAGCAACCTGAGATAGTCTAGCCTCCTAGGTAAGTTATAAATGACCCTCCCACATGCCCATTCTTAGTATTATTTTCTTAACAAACCATTTTACCCAAGTATCAAAAAGTAAATGTAAACTTTGACTTAGTTTTTATTCATCTATTATTGATTTCTAAGTAGGGTGGCCCACCTTAATTGGCTTCCCTCTATTCTTGATAACTGTCAGTCTGCAAGGGAAACATCATGTCTGAATTTGAGGCATGTGATGGAGAAATTCTGGAGACGCTGGTGCCTCCTGATCCCCCAGCAGAAGGTCAGAGCCTCCCTCTGGACCATCACCATACTTTGAGTTCATGATCCTTCCCTCTGTCACACTGCAGGAGAGAAACACGTCTGCGAGGTAGGGGTTATGTGTGTCTCTCAGAGCTTAGGAGAAGGATTCACAGGGGACATATGTGAAGCGTTTAGAAAATCACTGAAGTAGGTAACTGAAGAATTTCTATCTGTCCAAAATTCAGCAACTGGCTTTGCACATATGTAGTCATTTATAGTAATCATTCAGTACATTTTTTTTTTTACTTTTATTGAAAATAAAGGCTTCCCTGGTGGCTCAGATGGTAAAGAACTTCTGCCTGCAGTGTGGGAGACCTGGGTTCGATCCCTGGGTTGGGAAGATTCTCTGGAGAAGGGAATAGTACTCCAGTATTCTTGCCTGGGACATCCCATGGACAGAGGAGCCTGGCGGGCTATAGTCCATGGGGCTGCAAAGAGTCAGACACGACTGACTGACTAACACTTTCACTTTCATTGAACTATAGTTGATTTACAGTGTTGTATTAATTTCTGCTATATAGCAAAATAATTCAGTTATACACACACATATATTTGTGTATTCTTTTTCATAACTCTTTTCCATATGGTTTATCACAGGGTATTGAGTAGAGTTTTACCTGTACTATACAGTAGGCCCTTGTTTATCCATCACATATGTAACAGTTTGCCTCCAGGCCTGTGCTGGCATGGGGCAGAGCCCTTTGTCACATCCCTCACACTCTTCTTGAGAAGTGTTGAGTGGGTGCTAAGATTTCTGTCTACAGCCTTTGCGTTCCAACCCCAAGCATCTTCCAGGTACAGGGCTCACTTTCAAAGAACATGACTTCTCTAGGGATTATTTTTCCCAGAGTTTAGAGCTGAGCCATGTGTAACATACCTGTGGACTAGGCTTTAGAGTCAGCAAGAAGCCAATTGAAGGAATCAATGTTTGCGTAATCTGGATCACAGATAGTTTCCCCGGTGAGGATAAGACTGATGGTGAGGTCCTCATTGTCCCTGGCTAGACAGCATGGGACAGAAGTGAAACAAGCAGAAAACAGAAACCATCCCCAGTAGCCTTCATGAAGAGCAGGAAGGGCTGGACTCCACCCCCTCTGGTGGGGACCATTGGGATGCCTGGGTGAGTGGTCTGACTTCACAGGTGAGAAGGTGTAATGGGAACTGAGAAGGCTCGATGGGGCATCTGATCTCTGCCCTTCACCCGTCTCTGGAGAGGGAGTCATGGTTGCCACTGGTCTACAAGGAAGATGTAGATGGTTTCCTTGGCGTTCCATGAGCCTAGGAGTTTCATCTGGTCAAAGAGTTGTTTTCTTGATGCTTGTTTTGCTAACTAGACAAACAGAGAAACATGCATTTGTGTCTTCTGCATCCATGTATTAACGGGATTCTGGTGGTATCTGAACAGTGGGATAAAGAGACACTGTTGCTTTGGAGGAGTAGAAATCCCAAACTAATTCTTACTCAAAGGATACCAGGTCTTAGAAATCATATTTGTCTCCCAAGAACCAGCTAAAGGCCATTCTTTGACTGCTGGTTCCTCTGTGCTTGGTCCCTATCTCTGTACCAGCCCTCATTGTCCTGTATGCAGAGTGATCTCTGTATTCTGACCTCATCTCTGAGGATGAGGTCACCTCAGGAGGAAGGTCAGGTTTTGCTTTTGTTCCTCTGGCATTAGTGCAGTGGTGTGGAATTTTAGTGTAGTTTTCTGTGGCATGCTTGAATGGGGGAATCACATTAAAGAGCATACATCACAGATGCATCCAAACTCCTTAGCACTGAATTTTCTCTAAAAGTCTGTTTTAAAAAAATACCCAAGCAATAACATCTTGAGGTCTATTTCTTTTCTTAATTGAATGTAAAATAATGTATATTTTAAACCGTGATTATTATAGTTCATGTTGAAAAAGAGATCTCTTTCTGGACTCGAATCCCGTGGGTTATTGACCGTATGTCACCCTGGGTAGAGGGCAGCTCCTTGGCTACTCTGTCACCTGCTGCCGAGTCTTATCCTTCTTTGAACAGCCAGGCCAAGCATGGCTCATGGCACATTAAGTGCTGAAAAAGCCAAGGAACAGTAAGTAGTAGAGCATGTTGATTCTTCCATAAGATGTCCATTTCTCAACCTGCAGTGAGAGGAGGGCTGGTTCTTGGTATTTTCTTGAGGTCAGAGCTTCTGTCAGGTGGTGTAATTTGATGTGACTGGGAATCTTTCACCAAGAACTCTAGATTTCTGAAGAAGCAGGAATTCAGATTCTCCGCCATCCATGAGTCTGCTTTGCCTTAAGTTGAGTTTTTGTCTGATCAACCCTACTTTACTTATTAAGACATTCCTGAGTATGGATGTTATTACTGATAGGGCAGTCATGAGTGCATTTAAATAGCTTTAAGTTTTTAGTGAGAAATATTCACATTGTGACAACATGTGTGCTAAGTCACTTCAGTCATGTCCGACTCTTTGTCACCCTGTGATCTGTAGCCCGTCAGGCTGCTGTGTCCTTGGGATTCTCCAGGCAAGACTACTGGAGTGGGTTGCCAGGTCCTCTTCTAAGGGATCTTCCCAACCTAGGGATTGAACCCAGGTCTCTTATGTCTCTTTCATTGGCAGACAGATTCTTTACAACTAGCACCATCTGGGAGGCCCTTGTGATAACATGCAAAGAATATAATCAACTCTAACCCGAGATAATCAACCCCAACACCAGTTGTGGCCATTAGAACAAGAAGTTAATGCAAGTAGACTTATTTTAAATACAGAGAACTCATGGAAGGCAGAAGTGGGTTAGGTTGAAGGCCAACATTCAGTCTCATGTTGATGAACATCTAAGCAAAAGTTGCAAATAGAGACTTCAGTGGGAAGGATGATCTACTGGTCCCAGTTTTAAATAAAGTACTAATCTGAGAGAAACATACAAGAAGGGAAGCACTAGAAGACTCCACAAAGATTGCCCTCAGCTCGTTATTACACAAGAGACCATGAACAGTCAGCAGAGGGGTAATAGGAAGCTGATGAGAAACTATTATTTCACACTGGGCTTCTTTTTTTTTTTAACCAAGTTGAGTTCATTAGAAATAGATCACCAGGTAATAATTTGACAGTTATGGAAGGCAGTAAATCTATGAAAAGTGAGAAAGGATCTTCACTAAAATGAGAAAAAACCCTTTCACTCAATAAGCTCTCATTTTTTTTTTCAGAGGAAAAGAGCTCTTTTGGGTTTGAGAAGTAGACAGTGCCACATTTTCTTTGAAAGATCAAAGAATTATTGTCCATGTAATAATATCATCATCCAGTGAAAACCGAATACATCACCTGTGAATCTTCTAAAGTCAGTGTTTCTACATTCCTCAGGGTTCAAATAATGGACTGTTGCCCTCTTCTTAGTATTTGTCCTGGAGCTGCTTAAGGGTCCTCAGGACTGCAGACCATCCCTGGGTCCTCCCTCAGGGCTTTGGAGGAAGGGGCTGCGTGTGTGTTTTACTTGCTGTGTTCTTTCTGCAGCTTTGAGGTCCTAGGGGGGCAGTTTCTCTTCCATGACAGCTTGGCAAATGGTCAGGGAAGATACAGTCTACTGTTTCAATCAGAGGTCTCTGGCAAACTTTGAACAGGGATGGGGTTTTAGTGAACTTTTGAATGGCCATTAGTCTGGGAACAGGCTGGGTCTTATTCACAACCACCGCTGTTGATGTGGTGATGCTGCCAACAATGTGGTCCTCCAGCAGGGAAGGAGAAGGATGGGTTTCTTCTGCTTTTTTCTCACATGACTGTTTCTCGGGAAGTAAAATCTGTTGGGAGCGAGACACAGATGGTGGTGTCACTGAGCCAGGTGTGTGGTGAGCATGGGTGGAGAGGGGATTCAGTCACTGTGCTCCTTCTCTGTTGGGAATACCTTTGCTCTAGAGAGGAGGAGGACATGGGTGTAGCCAAGGCCAACTTGGAAAGCTTCCTTGATTTCTCCCTTCCCTAGTCAGAGCTAAGGGCTTGTGTGGGTTATCAGTACCATCCTCTAACATGCTGACTGAATACCTACCCCAGGACCTTTGCATCTGCTCTGCCTTTGCCAGGAAGATTCCTTCCCTCGCTCTGCACAGGGCCCTTCTTCCTCTTTGCCTAGGATCTCAGTTCCAATATTATCTTTATAGAGAGGCTCTTTCTGGAACGTATCTAAATAGCCCCTCAGCAGTCCCTCTATCACAGCACCCATGTTTTCTGAAGCTGCCTTGTTCATTAATTTTCTTCTTTGTTGTTTTTGTTTCCTCTCTTGCTCTTCCCCTTGCCACCTGGAGTATAAACTCATTGTCATATGTTGCTCGGAGAGCACCTAGCACTTAGCAAGTACTTAATAGACGTCTTTTATTATGTATTTTTTACTTTTTAAAATGAATTTTTGTTGGGGCACAGTTGCTCTGCCATGTTGCATTAGTTTCTACTGTGTACAGCAGAGGGAATCGGCCGTGTGTATACACATAACCCCTCTTATTTGGAGTCCCTTTCCATTTGAGTCCCCACAGAGCATTCAGTCGAGTTCCCTGAGCTGTGTATGGTAGGTTCTCATTCGTTATCTATTTCATGTGTGTTATCAATAGCGTATCTATGTCAGTCCCGATCTCCCGGTTCATTCAGCCCTCACCCCTTTCCTGACCTGGTGCCCACACGTTTGTTCTCGACATCTATGTCTCTGTTTCTGCTTTGCAAATAAGATCATCCTTACCATTTTTCTAGATTTCACATATATATATTATATGAAAGCATCTCTTAAACGAATGATGATAAGCATCTTAGTGTAATATAAAATGTATGCTGCTGCTTACCTGAATGTTTCCCCCAGTAGACTATTATAGCTACATCTCACCTACATTTGTATCTTCAGGCTGTGGCACACTCAGTAATGCTGAATAATTGACTAGAGAAAGGGGTGACCAAGGTACCTGAATGATAAGCTATGTGTATCTTTAAATGATTGACCAGTTGATTGATTTCAACAGGCTGTTTAGCCTTGATGTCATCATTGCCTCAGACTCATTCTTTCTGTTACCATCCTTAGTAGTATTAGATATGTTTAGTCGCTCAGTCGTGTCTGACTCTTTGCATCCCCATGGACTGCGGCCCGCCAGGCTCCTCCTCTGTCCATGGGATTCTCCAGGCAAGAATACTGGAGTGGATTGCCATTCCCTTCTCTGGAAGATCTTCTCAACCCAGGGATCAAACCCAGGTCTCCTGCATCACAGGCGGATTCTTGGTGTGTAGCTTCTTTCCTCGAAGTTATTCATTGTCACAACGTGGCTGCTGCATCTCCAGCCATCATGTTGCTCTCCCTGCCAGGAAGGAGGAGAATGGATGGAAGAAGGGCTGCCAGCTGAGTAACTCTACTTAAGGAACTTTCTCAGAAGCCCCAACAGATAGCTTCTTGTATCTCATTGAAAGAAATTAAATCACATGAGTAGTCACAGCAGAAATTGGGAAGTATGACTTATCAAGTGAGTACATTGCCTCATCCAACAAAATTTGGGTGCTGTTAGTAAAGAGGAAGGGGACAATGGATAGTAATATGTAGTTAGCCATCTCTGCCACTACGTGTAATTGAGATTATATAAAATTGGAAGGTTTACTGCACATGGCCTGCAATGCAGCTCTAGTAAGCATAACATGACAATGGCATGGTAACTTAATAGACTGCCTGAAAGATTCTACTTACAGAAATCTTTTAGGCAAAGCTTCTCGTAGCAGGAATGGCCGCTGAATCTTCTAAGGAATTTTTGGCAGTTCCTCTGAATTTAGAGCAGCGCTGAGCCAGTTTCTTTTGCTTTGACTGCCAGAGGAACTCCCATCCACCATCCATACCCTGATGACTGGCTCTCACTGGGACCCTCCTTCTTGGAGAGAGGGGGTGTGACTGTCCTGATTTGGTCTCCATAGAAGTAAAAGCTCATTTCCCTATTCAGGGCTTCATAGCAACATTCCAGAAATGCTCATTCTCCACTGATGGGTCTTCAGCCTCTGCAGACCTTTTCTGATTCCCTTTAATATGGACCTAGTAATCTGGAGCATGAAGAAAGGGAGTGAGGAGGAGTGGTTAGGAAATAAAGGTGGGGATTTGACAGACGGAAAACAAAGCAAATTGGAATTGCCTCTTGGTTCTAGTTCTAGTTTTGGTTTCTGGAAACAAGTTATCTGGAAGATAATTTGGAAAACTGGAAAATTCTATCTACTTAAGAGGGATATTTTTCTAATTACTTAACTGATAAAAAAAATTTATAATCAGAGGAAAGTCCATGTAACAGATTAAATGGAATAGCATGCACATACCCACTGAGCACTCACTTGCAAACATAGACAGAAGCTCTGGAGTGTCAGGGTCTCCTGATTTAAGATTATATGGTAGCATGAATTGCCACATGATGGAAGGTTGTTTAGAAGATTCTAAGAGTTCTTATCCTGTGTGTGCGAAGTCACTTCAGTTGTGTCTGACTCTGTGACTCCATGGACTGTAGCCTGTCAAGCTTCTCTGTCCATGGGATTCTCCAGGCAAGAATACTAGGATGGGTAGCCATTCCCTTCTCCAGGGGATCTTACTAACCCAAGGATTGAACCCACATCTCCTGCATTCCAGGCAGATTCTTTACCACTGAGCCACCAAGGAGTTCTCATCACAGGAGGCCTTTTCTTTCCTCTTTATCGTATCCATGTGAGAGATGAATGTTCACTAAACCTATTGTGGTTTATTTTATGATAGATGTAAATCAAGCCATCATGCTATACACTGTAAATTTTTACAGTGATGTATGTCAAAGATTTTTCAATAAAACTGGAAAAAATGTAAAAAAAAAATATAGCAAGAGGCATCTGCCATGTCAGATGTATATGTATTTGGAGGTGAACTCTAATGAGAAATCTAAGATCTCAGTGTTTGTGAAAGAAGGGATATTTTTTCCCTAAATTAGCTTTTAGTTCAGTACACTGGAACACATCTGACTGTCATCTCAATGCTGCAGACCCCATCAGAACAATATAGTCATCGTTTAGAACAAGACTTAAATATAAAGCTTTTATGTACCTTAACAACTTAAATTTACCTCAGGAGAAAATTGACACACTAGGAAAGTTATTCTTATTAATGCCATAAACAGATAATGAAAGAAATATAAATTTCACTTCTTGTATTTCAAGTGTTTCATTAATGCAGAAGAAGGAGGTAGAATATCAAATGTTTCTGGAAGCTTAGCTTTAACAAATAGGTCTATTTGTCCCTGTCTGGATTTAAGAAATATGAAAGAAAATTGTTAGTTTCTACCTTAATATAGCATAGCCTTTTCAAAGCTGCACGTAGTTGGATTTTTCTGGGTAATTCATTCCAATCTGTTGCAAATATTTAAATGCTCCTTAGGTACAGTGTCAACCTAAACAGAAAGAAACTATTGTGTTGGAAAGGGGCTTAGGTTCTTTAACCAAGTGAAAAGGACCAAAAAAGTAAAAAAGAAGCCCTTTTCTCTTCTAAATCAAAGAACTTAGTCATTGTGTTTATGTGAGTAGATGAGCTAAGTGTAAAGACCTTTGTGATCAGGAATGTAAAATGTTACTTAAGTGCATCTTAAACATTTATATTTAAGCTAAACTAAACATTTATATTTATTTTGTGATGGAAAGGAAACAACCAGGTATGTGTTTTAAGTAGATCATCCTCTTGGCATTCTGCCTGAGGTCTCTGGAATCCAAGATCAAACAGGACGATCCTTGTGGAAACAGTCAATCAAGATGGAATCTTGCGTGTGATATTGACCCCTTGGATGTCTCATCTTTCTTAGCCATAAAGTAATAATAAAAGGCTAACATTTATATTAGGGTTCTTCAGAGAAACAGAACCAATAGGGTGCGTGCATACGTGTTTGTGTGTGTACATTTATACACACATATACATACGTATGTACAGATGTAGAGAGAGTATAGTATATATATTAATATATATATTAATATATATTAAAAGCATATATAGCACTTCCCAAAAGTATATATGGTGCTAGTGGTAAGAACCTGCCTGCCAATACAGGAAACAAGAGAAACAGGTTCGATCCCTGAGTCGGTCAGGTCCCCTGGGGGAGGGCATGGCCACCCACTCCAGTATTCTTGCCTGGGGAGTCCCGTGGACAGAGGAGCCTGGCGGGCTACAGTTCGCGGGGTAGAGTTGGACATGGCTGAGCACACACACAAATAAAGGCTATCACTGTTCTCAAATCTTTTCTGATAAGAACCTTCATTTCACTAAATTATATGTGCTTTATACATTCATCTCTTTTTATGCTCCTGTATATCTGTGTGAATTGCCTTTTACCTTTGTCTCCCTGCCTGTCAGAGCAACACCCCACGGTTCTTATGGCCAAGCACCGTGAAATACACTGTACTTTCCTCCTCTTTCCTTCCTGAATATAGATAATCATTTTAGAATGTTACTTTTTGGGCTTGGGCCCTTTAAATAATCATAGGTGTCCTTGGATCATGCCTGAGAGTCTGAGGGTCCGCTTAGACTGAGATGTCCTGCATTGACTTTGATTGTGGACGGTACCACACAGAGATCCAGCTCGAGCTCATGTCTGGACTGAGGGCAGAAAATAGACACCAGTAATTATTATTTTTTTTAATTAATTTACTTATTTTAATTGGAGGCCAATTACAAGATTGTGGTGGTTTTTGCCATACATGGACATGAATCAGCCACGGGTGTACATGTGTCCCCCATCCCGAACCCCTCCTCGCATCACCCTCCCCATCCCATCCCTTTGGGTTGTCCCAGTGCACCGGCTTTGAGTGTCCTGTTTCATGCATCAAACTTGGACTGGCAATCTATTTCACATATATACATGTTTCAACGCTGTTCTCTGTAATCATCCCACCCTCACCTTCTTCCACAGAGTCCAAAGGTCTGTTCTTTATATCTGTGTCTCTTTTTGTCTCGCAAATAGGGTCATCATTACCATCTTTCTAAATTCCATATATATGTGTTAGTATACTGTAATGTTCTTTATCTTTCTGGCTTACTTCACTCTGTATAATAGGCTCCAGTTTCATCCACCTCATTAGAACTGATTCAAATGTGTTCTTTTTAGTAGCTGAGTAGTATTCCATTGTGTATATGTACCACAGCTTTCTTAGCCATTCGTCTGCTGATGGGCATCTAGGTTGCTTCCATGTCCTAGCTATTGTAAACAGTGCTGTGATGAACACTGGGGTACACGTGTCTCTTTCAATTCTGGTTTCCTCGGTGTGTATGCCCAGAAGTGGGATTGCTGGGTCGTATGGCAGATCTATTTTCAGTTTTTTAAGGAATTTCCACGCTGTTCTCCATAGTGGCTGTACTAGTTTGCATTCCCACCAACAGTGTATGAGGGTTCCCTTTTCTCCACACCCTCTCCAGCATTTATTGGTTGTCGATGTATTGATAGCAGCCATTCTGGCCGGGACATGCCAATAATTATTGAAGGAAGAGACTCTTTCTTGATGAAGGTCATTAGTCCCTTAAGGTGTTTGCCTTTCTGACTTGTGCGTTTACACTTTGTAAGTCCGGTGATTTCTCCCCGTGAGCCAGCATCTGCAGGCAGAATGGATGCCCCCTGATTCCCTTTCCTTTCCCTGAGACTTCTGAAGTTGAGGTTGGACTTAATGCCTTTCATGTTGTGGAAGTTCTCCTTAGTGTTCTAAAAAAAATTAGAACATGAAGTTACAAGGCTATAAACTTCACAGGCACAAGCCCAAATGGCATTTCCTCCCAACTGTGTAGGAATGTACACAGATTTGATAGATAACAAGAATGCCTTGGTTCTGTAATCCTCTTGGTAGCAGCATGGACATCTCTCAGAAGCTCAGCTGGCTTCTTGTCCCTTCAGTTCCTGGGTGGTCTGATTAGAGTAAAACCCATCATCAAAGCAGGCCAGGTGCTGGCACTCAGCAGATGAAGCTGTCAGGAAGTGATCCTCTGATTTCCTGGGAAGTCCTGCCCACACAGCCCCACCAGGCCCTGGCGGCTCCGGTGCCTCAGGTGAGGGATTAGCCGAGCATCGTGTGGCTGGCTCACGCTAATCCTTCTGTACCAGTGAACTCAAGTCCTCTAATTAATACCCAGCTGATACTCAACTCCCTTTCCCAAAAGGCTGTGATCTCTGAGCAATAGAAAGAAAGAGAAGGGGGAAAGGAAAGAGAGAAAAGCACAGGACTGTTGGGTTATGCTTACTTTTCCTTCCAAGTATCTTAGAAAATTCTTTCTCTGTAGCTCTCTCCCTGGACATTCATCTGTCTATTGATTGATCTGTCAATTTACCTATCTATCTATGCTCCAAGATCAGTCAATGAGTATGTGTGTTTTCCTTTCCTGATTTTGGAGTTATTTCTGCTTTTGTTTTTGTTTGAACTCATAGTCTTATATCCTGTCTCCTTCCTTTCATTTCTGTTGATTAAGGATGAGGAAACTGTATTATTTACTGGGAAGAGTATTCGAAGTTGGATTGTTTCAAGCAAATGTTCTCAATTCCTTCCTCCATGTTGTTGAGCACTTGTATATCTTACTCTCTGATAACCTTCAGTGGAAAGGAAAAAACTGAAGTGTATTCAAATCCTAAGTGTATTCAGAATAAAGGCGTGGTGATGGAGTTTGGGAACAGACTGTATGCCTTCCAGTATAGGGCTATTTATAGGGTCCTAGGAACACCCATGGTGGTGCTAGGATTCCTCAGAGTTCGCCGCCATCAGAGGGGACATACAGCCACCACCCTCATTCGTGGGGCATGGCCTGCAATTCTCAGAGAATGTTTGAGTTTTTTTCTTTTTTAAATTGTAGCCATGAATGTAGTGAGAATATGTCTTCTCAGTCGGGCTCATGGTACTATATTATGCTCAGTACTTAATTCTTTTAAAGAAGTTCATTAAGGAAAATGTCTGCTGCTTTCTCTCCCACTTGGTTATAAACTGCTTATTAAATATTTGCACAGTGAATGAATGAGTGAGAGAGAGAAGCCATCTGGCTGAGTATGGTAAGAAAGAGTTTCTTCTAGAAAACATAACCCATGTCCAGTATGCAGGCACAGGAATAGCAAACAGGTTACAGTTCATGTTGCAAAGGCGGTTCAGCGGCAGTGCTGCTGCTGCAGACACCCTGGTGTGGGGGTTCTGAGGTGTCTCCACGGCTCTGGAGCAAAGGATGCCACCCGTGCTGGAGGTGGCCGTTGCCTTCACTGTGCCAATCCTCAGCATTGGGCGACCTCCCTCTTCCAAACATGAAGGTGTCAGGTTTTAGACAGGCTACAAAGTCTCTTCCTATCCTGGATTCAGAGTTAGTTGGGAAGTAAGATATAAGCAGCAGATGTAGGTGGAAAGCTCAGCTGACAGAGAGGATGAGAGAAGGTGGTCTTCCATCTGTGTCTGTGTCTCTTCTCCCCGGAATTAAACATTCCAATTCCAGCAGGTTTGGGTGATGCTGGAAGCCACAGCTTTCCCTGAGAGGCCTGGCAAAGCTTTCTGTCTGATGGGAGAGCAAAAGGAAAGTACCAGAAGGACTTGGAGCCAGGCGCTGGGCCATCTCCCTTAGGCAGTAACAGGCAGAGGCCCCCCTGCCTGGGGCTGAAAGTGCTTCTTCCCATCAGGCCCCTTCTGAGCACTGGAGTGCAGGCCTCTTCTCCTCTGGGTGGAAAAGAAGAGGGGAGCTCTGAAAAGGTAACCATCTGTATGTAAATATCTACTGTTAGTGCAAGGCATCTAGAAAGTCTCTGGATCTCTTCTCTTGTTGCCCCTGGGCCAGCACTGCCCTCACTGTGAGGCTAAGCCCACGGTTCCCCTGCCCCATCCTGTGGCTGGAGGTTGGCGAGGCCTTGCCTCCTCAGACCTGCCCTGCTCCTCTGCTCCTGTGAGCGGGCCCTTATAGATACACATGCAGCCCCTCTGAAGTCCTATAGATCCCTCTGTTGTTTTAGAGAATTGCCTTTGTAGCTCCTGACGTGCTGGGTCACAGAGGAGCCTTCTCAGAACCATTTTTGACATTCAGCACTTCATGAAAACTCATGTAAATGTATTCACCTTCTAGATCTGAAAATGTACAGTTGATAGATCAGTGTCAAAGGTCAACCCATAGAACTAAAAGAGAGCCACAGGCTTGATCCAGGCATCACTGTCCCTTCCAACGATGTGTTGGGAGAAGCATCGGGAAGCAGAAGCCCAGCTTCTGATGGGGAGACCTCAAGCAGGGCGTCTGCTCCTCAGTCTGCTGTGTCCTATATGTCCGCCTCTTTCAGCTCCGTGTGCAGTCATTCTGACCATTCCAGAGGAGTGTTTGGCTCCCTAGAGATGCTGGGGCTTCCTTCCCAAACCTGGAGTGCCAGCTGAGCATTTTGTGGAGGTCTCAGACCCAAGGGAGTTCAGGATGCTCAGCCGGGTTGACACAGGTATTGAAGCCTACCTCCTTCCCGGGGCACCCTTATTCTTAACACCTCCAGCCACCGTTAGTTGTCTGCCCTACAAACAAAACTCATGTTTAAGACTCTTTCAACTGCTTACCCTAAATACCACCACCTCTGGTTTAAGATCTTTGCTTTCTTTTTTTTTTTTTTTTATTAGTTGGAGGCTAATTACTTCACAACATTTCATACATGTTTTGTCATACATTGATATGAATCAGCCATAGAGTTACACGTATTCCCCATCCTGATCCCCCCTCCCACCTCCCTCTCCACCCGATTCCTCTGGATCATTGCTTTCTTGATGAGTCCTCAAAAGAACTTTCTTCAACTCCTCCCCAGACCTTTAATTTTCAGAATGTTGTGTCTGTCTGAAAGCGATCTCAGGCGAAATACATCACCACTGTTGCAGGGCTCGAAATTTCCATACTGCCGTCTTCTTTCCATTATGCTCCTTGCTGGAAATATAAATCTGTTCTAATTATGAACATATATATTTATTATCTGACAAGCAAATCTGGTTTGCCTTTCTATGAAATTACTTCATTGCAGTGCAACTCCTAGGAGCATATTTAACATCAATAAAAAAAAAAAACCCACATTATTGAAACTGTACGTTATGATCATGAATAGAACAAGACAATCTGTGTAGCGCAATGGAAAAGTTAATTGGAAAATATGATTAACTCAGAAGTCCAGAGGGTCACGTGGAGGCTGTTTCCCCTGCTGCCTTTCTGTGTAGCCCTTTAAACTCTTGAAGTTCCCTTCTCTGATCCTGAGAGTGGGGAGCTGACACTGATGGGTGTTTTGTGTGTGCCACACAAGGATGAATTTGAGGTGCAGTCCCTACCCTCCTTGGAAAAGGAAATGGCAACCCACTCCAGTATTCTTGCCTGGAGAATCCTATGGGCAGAGGAGCCTGGCAGGCTACAGTCCATGGGGTCGCAAAGAGTCAGACATGACTGAGCGATACACACACCCTGCCCTCCTAGTTCTTACAGTTTAGCTGGGCAGACAGTTTATAAGGTGGCATGGTGTCCCGTGTGTAGTACTGTCCCTGAGCAGGGAAATTCGGCCCCATCCGACAGGCCCCTTGCACAGTCTGCAGACAGTGCTCTGGTGTGTGTAGTGGGGGAAAGGCCATAAATACAGAGGCTGCCTCTGCAGTGCAGCATTCTCTTGGCAGTGCTTGCTACTTGCCCCATAAAACTAGAGAGTGCTCCGTTACCAAATCTTGGTGTTTTTTTTCTTTTCTTAATCAGCATAAAATCTGGAATGAGGAGAACTATCTTCTGAAATGCACTTTCTCAAAGAGAAAAATGAGCAGAGTCAGCTGTATCATCTATGCACTGATTGTAGTGCTAAATTAGGGAAGATAAATGCACCTAATTTATAGTTACAAAGACTGCACTGTTGAACATCTCGTTTCCCATGGACTGAAGTGGGTACATAGCAAACCTCATGATGCAAATTACTTAAAGTGTGTTTCTATAAATCAAACAACAACAAAAGTATCACAGTGATCTCTAAACAGTGTACGTAAATAACTGTGGCTTTAATGAAGCACTCAGTGAAATGAAAAAGAAAAGCAAAGAATCCATGGGAGGTCTTCCAGCATCTCAACCAGTCCTCATAGCTGAGGTCCTTCTGGGTTGGTAGCCAGAAAGATCCAGTCTCTTCTTAGTCATGAAACCAATACCTTACTCTCCCTTCAAAGGCGCTGTGCCTTGTGGCTTTCCTTGGTGGCCACACTGAGAGCTCTTTGTGGACAGAGCATGCAGACTGCCTTGCTTGATATCCCAGCAAGTGGTTTGAGCTCAACAACTATTCAATGAATGTGCTTCCATGGTGTCTCATTGAAAAAGAATTTGCCTACCAGTGGAGGAGGTGTAGGAGACCGGGTTTGATCCCTGGGTTGGGAAGATCCTCTGGAGGAGAAAATGGCAGCCCACTCCAGTATTTTGCCTGGAGAATCCCATGGACAGAGGAGCCTGGTGGGCTACAGTCCATAGGGTCACAAAGAGTCAGACACGACTGAGCAACTAAGCAATGACAAAAACAACGCTATTCAGTGAATGGAGGTTCTTAGCACCCGACGCATCATGCACTCAAGGCCTAAACCAACCAAAGGTAATGAGGTGGGAGGACACCATTGTGTTTATATTCTAATTTTGTTGATTTGTTATAAAGCAGGCTGATCCTGGGATCATGATAATCCATACTTATTCAATGTCTTGAAACTGTGAACCATTGCCAAAATTGTGAAGTTTAAAAAAAAAAAAAAAGAAAAGGCAGACTCATTCAGTAACTTTAAATGCTCTTTTATATGAATTTCAATTCCAGATCTTAAACTTGAGTTGGAACCCGAGTATGCAAAAGCTTAGGCAGGTTACTAAATCCTACCCAGATGTGCTATGAGGACAGTTATAAGCATGAACCTCTCAGGTCTCTGGAAGCCTTCTAGACATGGGGCATGTCCTTGAGAATGTAGACTGGAAATTACATACATTTGAGCTTGCAGTTTGAAGCTAAGTTCTAAGGTCCCAGTGAGAAACTTTGCCCATCAAATGCTGGCACTTTAAAGAAACGTGAAGGCCCTTAGGCTGGTCTTCCCCTCCCCTCCATGGATCTGCATAGCAGGAACAAGCGTTAATCAACACTTTGGAACCCCAGTCACAGATCACCTTTGATTGGAAGCCTCGTTTGTCCCAGAGTACAGAAATGTAGGAGTTAAGTGAAAGAGAGAAAGAGGGAGGGACAGAGGGAAGGAGGGGGAACGAAAGAGGAAGGGGATGGAAGGAGGGAGGGGGAGGAGCCTAGCTCACCTGCTGGAGAATTTTCTTCTCCCTTCTCAAAACAAGTTCTGCTGTATATAAAAGGTAACTAATAAGAAGTTACTTTATAGCACAGGGAATCCTTAGGTGTTCTGGAACGACCTATGTGGGAATGGAGTCTAGAAGAGAGGGGTCTGTGTGTGTGTGTGGCCGAGTCACTTTTCTGTGCAGCAGAAACCACCACAATGTTGGAAAGCAACTATATGCCAATAAACATTTAAAAGTAGTTCGTGGCACATTCAGGGGGCCACCTGGTATCCATAAGTGGGGTCAGGGCCCAGGCTGGACTCTTGACGAGTGTGGGACCAGCATGCAGCAGCCACGTTGAAGACACAGCTGACAACGCAGCTGATCTTGAACTTTGACCGCACATTACTGGGTGTGCTGCACGGCCCTTCGTGGGAACCAGCTGTTTGTTCAGCTCTGCTTGTCTTCCTTAGTAACAGATTGCAATCCTTGGGAAGAGAATGATTTTGTTTCATTCTTCAGATAGGAACCATCCTTTTATCCTTTCCTGGTGGGAGAGTGCAGGGTTTGGGTAAACTGAGCTCATCCTATCGACCTCACCTGGGCATTGAACACTCTGTTAGCTCAGAGTCAACATTTCCCTTAAGTTTAGAGAGGTGCTGGTGTGCAGGTCTGTGGCAGTCGTTGTGGAATCCTGAAAGTAGTCTATCTATGTGAATATCTCAGGATTTTCTGCTTTTCCTGAATTTGAAACATATAAAGAAGTTATATGCTCATTTTAAAAAAAAATTAAAATTCTGAATGTATGATAGTGCGTCTGCCTCTGGTTCCCCTTCACTGAACATGTCAAACTATATTTTAAAGTGAAGCTCATTCTCTGCTCTTTGTTGGCATTCCAGCCTCTTCAGTTGTTTAGAAATGTTATTTGAAAGCTATTTTGGTTGTAAAATATTATACCCAAACACATTTATTTTAAAAGTTTTCAATTGCTTTTAATTTCATTGCACTATGAACTTGAATCTAAGCAAAGTGAAGACAAAGCCATGTGTTATCAGAAAATGCTTTGTTCTAGGAGGACATTTTTCTATAAGAAGCTACACTTTTAGTAAAGTGGTTTTTCAGATGATTAGTAGAAGTCCCAGAAATAAGAAACTGATCGGTTTTTTAAAAAATAAATGAGGTCAACCTAAGTTAGTGTAAAGTTATATGAAAAGAGGTAGCAGTCAAGACTTAATGATACAATGATTTCTTCTTGAATTGAGGTGATCCATGGACTTAATTTCAATTATGTGACATAATTGGTTATGAATTTTCTCATACTAAGCAGAGTTTTTACTTCCATTTACCCATGCTGTTTCTTAAATCATAGTTCAAGATGTCTTCAGGTTAGCTCAGTTGCTCAGTCATGTCTGACTCTTTGAGACCCCATGGACTACAGGACGCCAGGTTTCCCTGTCCATCATCAACTCCCGAGCTTGCTCAAACTTGTGTCTGTTGAGTCAGTGATGCCATCCAACCATCTCATCCTCTGTCGTCCCCTTCTCCTCCTGCCCTCAATCTTTCCCAGCATCAGGGTCTTTTCTAATGAGTCAGTTCTTCACATCAGGTGGCCAAAGTATTGGAGTTTCAGCTTCAACATCAGTCCTTCCAATGAATATTCAGGACTGATCTCCTTTAGGATGGACTGGTTGGATCTCCTTGCAGTCCAAGGGACTCCCTAGAGTCTTCTCCAACACCACAGTTCAAAAGTATCAATTCTTTCGCGCGTAGCTTTTTTTTATGGCCCAACTCTGACATCCATACATGACTACTGGAAAAACCATAGCTTTAACTATTTGGACTTCTGTCAACAAACTGATGTCTCTGCTTTTTAATACGCTGTCTGGGTTTGTCATAGCTAGGAACATAGGTTGGATCATCACAAGCCACAGTAGAGTTATTACTTTATTACCCAGCAAATACCAAATCCTGCCAGAGAAATTGTCTTGTTTTCTGACTTCTTTCTGTGTTTCCTATCGAAGAACACATTGGACTTTCCTTATTTATCTAAAGAGTGATGATAAAAAAAAACCTCATTTAGTTTATGCAGATACAGTCACTGAACTTTTAAAGCAAGGTTATTTTATCTATCAGAGACTTTCAAGTTTCTCTGGATACTGGCAGACAAAGTCTAGTTTATTCTAGTTTTGTAAATAAAATTAGATGAGTACATTCTGTGTGAAGATGACCTGTAAGTATCACTTACAAATATCTGTGTGGACAAAGAACTTTAGGAAACTTGTGTTTTAGGAAGGATCCCAGGTTTCATGTTGTGGATACTAAAAAGATGGCCATGATGCTATTTTACTGTCATTTGAGGTTTTCGTGAAGTTATGTAGCCTGAAGCTTTCATTTCCTTTCTCACATTAGAACATCTGTCCCGCAATAGCCTGATGAACCCTGAAGCATGAAATAGCCTTGCATGCTGTCTGTGGCATCTCTGTGTACATCTATGGTTCTCTGATCGGGATATTTCCTATTTTGAAGGTTTAGATTCTTGGACAGGCTCCAAGGCTGGATTACTTCCAGCTCCATCCAACTCAGAGGCTTCTAATTTGGTATCCTTTGGAAAATTGTTTAATTATTCATCTCCTTCTGATGAAAATTATTTAATTATTCAACTCCTTCTCACTATTGCCCCTAAGCCAGTATCTTTCTACACAAGCAGGGGCATGATGAAAAGTAGGGAGATGAGAGCTGTAGGTTTCAGCCACTTTCCTTCAAGGAAGCAGATGTCCACCACACTCAAGAGAGTCCAGGACAACCTTGTATGTCACTTATACCCCAAGCACGGAGCCCATAGGAGCCAGAGGTAAACTGGGTAGAAATTGACATGGATCAGCACATCCACCTGGAGGAGGAAATGGCAACCCACTCCAGTACTCTTGCCTGGGAAATCCCATGGACAGAGGAGCCTTGTGGGCTACAGTCCATGGAGTCACAAAGAGTTGGACACGACTGAAGGACTGAGCATGCACACATGGCATATCCACTAAGATGCTTTTATCTAGAGGTTTTGGAGATTTACATATATGAGCATCATCCTGATTGGTTTGATTTCAGAGATTTGATTTTATTTGAAAAAGTATTTAATCTGTTAATATAAGCAGAGGAAAGAAATCAGGTTTCTAGCAGGAGATCGATAGAAGCATTGTTCAGTGTGTATGATATGTTGGAAACAAGTTGTTGGATAATAAAAGGACAGGCCGTATTACATCCTCTGCAAGCCTGCGTGGCATCAGGCTTACCCGTTTATCCAGGTCTTGTGTGTCCATGTACGAGATGAAGATTGCCCTTGAAATGCTCTCAGCCTCCCCTACAGAACAGTTTGTGAGTGCACTGTGTGCGTGCAAGCTCAGTCACGTCCGACTCTTTGTGACCCCATGGACTGTACCCCGCCAGGCTCCTCTGTCCATGGGATTTTCCAGGCAAGAATACTGGAATGGATTGCCATTTCCTTCTCCAAGAGATCTTCCCAACTCAGGGATCAAACCTGCGTCTCCTGTGTCTCCTGCTTTGGTGGATTCTTTACCACTGAGCCACCTGGGAAGCCCATACAGAACAGTTTATGCCTGTTCTAACATATCTGGTCCTCCACCTATGTATGTATACCGTGTATGCATAAGTTAACAATGCAGGAAGTAGGTGCTTTAGGTTGCTTTTTGGTTGTTGTATAAAAAACATATGTCTGTAAACAGTAGAACCCAAATCAGTGTGGGGAAATGAGAAACATAAAGAACCTAGACCTGCATGTGGACCAGCAGGTCCTGCCCCAGTCCAGACACCCTGGGCATGCGTGCTCATAGCAGAGACATGGCCCGTGGAAGCGGTAGATGCCTCAGTGACTGTCATCCTCTTGAACCCATGCGTTTGTGCTTTCCTCCCTGGCTCTCACTAGCTCTCTCCATTGTTTTTCCAGGCATAGATATTTGGATTCTGGTGTTGTACTTACTGGTTTATGTTACAACAGTGACGCCATGGTGGGGAGCCCCATGAGGACGAAGGATTGTGAATTACTCCTTTTTGTATACTCAACTCCTCACGCAGCTGAATTGGGGCTCAATAAATGTTACTGAGGTGTGTGAATGATAACTTCATTTTCCTTTGCAGATATTAATTAAAATGTCTGCAAAGACGGCACACTTATCTGTAGCATGAAAGGACATCAGCTTACCCAGTAATGTTATCATTTCCTGATCCATAGTTATGACCTTGGTTGATTCCCTGATAATTAGCAGCTTCCCAGGAATGAAAGCTCAGCTAGTGGGTCTCAGAACAATATGCACTGTTGAACTGACAAACATTGACTGCTTGTCTTTTTGTGTGCTGAGTGGTGCAAGGGTCTGCAGCCGTGTTCCGTGTGTGCCCTTCCACTTGCACTTAACCTCTGAACTTCTCTATCCACCAGGACAGGCTCAGCAAAGGCACGCACCCCAGGGAAGCCCAGCAAGGAAGATCAGAGGTTGTGAAAGGCTGGGATCTCAGCACGTTCCTTTTCTCATTTTTGAGTCATCTTTTCATCTGCCCAAGACTAACTGAAGGGCATCCATTCCACAAACTTTGATTGGGTATCTACTATGTGCCAGGAGCTCTGCTGTCTGCTAAGAACACAAATGTGACATTCATGTGTGGTCCTTGACCTCATGGAGATCAAAAGCAAAACATGTAAATTCCAATATCTGCTCGGTGGTAATCTGATTTATTCCTTGAATATGCTTGCATTCATCAATAATAATAAGCATGCGTTCATGTGTGCTTGCTAAGTCTCTTCAGTTATGTCCGACTCTTTGCGACACTATGGAGCTGTAGCCCACCAGGCTCCTCTGTCCGTGGAATTCTCCCAGGCAAGAATAATGGAGTGGGTTTCCATGCCCTCCTCCCAGGGATCTTCCTGATCTAGGGATTGAACCTGCGGCTTCTGCATTGCAGGCAGATTCTTTACCACTGAGCCACTGGGAATAGTTTGTAGGAAAATATCTGTGTTGAGCTTGAAAAAAATGGACATTGATCATCCATGCCAAAACTGAAGTAAATTTTAACAAATCAGTAGGAGCAAAAGGAAAAAAATCTGGTGTAATAATCATGTTGATAGTTATAGCAATAATAACAATAGTAGTAATAAAAACCTTAACATTTACATTTGATGCTGTGGTTCTAAAATAGAAATTCCCTTTTGAAGTGTGCGACATGGGAAAATTAAGTTGATGAAATGGCATTTGGGTTTTAATGTGTCATCTTAATAGTTTCTAATCTGAAGCATAGCATGTGATACAGTGTCCTCATAATGTTGCTATTTTTGCCAGATCAATGCTGAGTTTATAGCAATAAGCACAGGTAAAGTGAAGCTTGGGTTCACATGTAATGTGATGGATGGAAGGACGAGGAGTGGGATTTTTGCTCCCTCGACTTCCTGATAGCCATGGTCCTCTCTCACGTTCCTGAATGAAATGAAAAGGCTGGGGAGCAACTCTTCTTGTTGAGTGAGCACTGGCTGCCTGCGGGGTCTGTGCTGACCCCTATGGGAAGACCTCCACATAGACAGACCCAGAGCGAATACCACACGCGCCCTGGAGGTAAACCGTAGCTCGGATCACAGGCGAGCCGTGACAGGGGTACGGGCAGTGATGGGAGAAAGAAGGTCAGTTTCTTTGCGGGCTCTAGGAAAGCAACTCACAGGAAGTGACCTACAGGTGGAACCTGGACGGCTATGTGAGATCTGTGTTTGCTGAAGAGGGAGGAGGGTGTGCGTTGTTGACTGGTCTCTGTGTGTGTGTTCTTTCCGAAACACCTAAGATTCCCTCGGTCCTCAGTCTGATGTAGGGCACAAAAGTTTCTTCCGTGGTGTTTGCTGGAGGAAGGACAGGGCTGGGGAACTTAAGGGTTGGGGGAGCGGTATTACAACAAACTAGGAGGGGTGGCTTGAGTTGGATACATGAATGATGCTCCTTCTCCGACAGTCCTCACTGGCAGTCCTCTCCATAGACCTGAACTTAGCTACCTACTCTGATTCTCTCCATTCTCCAGTGAGAAAGCAGAGAGCCACCTTAAAGTGGAATTTTCTGAACCTTTATGTACAATTTTATTCATGACCTTGGTTTAATTATCATGGTAAGAACTGTAACATTAAAAATGCATTCCATGTTATGAATATAGAGAGACAATAAGCACACTTAATGTTTAGTACAGTACATGCATACTGGTGTAGGTCAGAGCTTCTTCTTTTTCCTTTTTTTTTTAAAGCTATGTAGATCTTAGAAACCGAGGAGGCAGAAACTTTCTATTTGGAGAGTATGTTTTTCCCAAAGCGAAATTATGAATTTCTATTGCAGGCAGCATCATAGGTGTGCTTTACACCATTGAACCTCTGTTGTCTCTGTGATTTGTCTCTTTTTAATGAATTTGTTGGGCCTCACCCTCCACTCAGCCAGAATTCAGAAGATCCTCAGATCAATTCAGTTCAGTTCAGTCACTCAGTCGTGTCTGACTCTTTGCAACCACATGAATCGCAGCACGCCAGGCCTCCCTGTCCATCACCAACTCCCGAAGTTTACTCAAACTCATGCCCATCGAGTCAGTGATGCCATCCAACCATCTCATCCTCTGTCGTCCCCTTCTCCTCCTGCCCCCAATCCCTCCCAGCATCAGGGTCTTTTCCAATGAGTCAATTCTTCGCATGAGGTGGCCAAAGTACTGGAGTTTCAGCTTCAGCATCAGTCCTTCCAATGAACACCCAGGACTTATCTCCTTTAGGATGGACTGATTGGGTCTCTTTGCAGTCCAAGGGACTCTCAAGTGTCTTCTCCAACACCACAGTTCAAAAGCATCAGTTTTTTGGTGCTCAGCTTTCTTCACAGTTCAACACTCACGTCCATACATGACTACTGGAAAAACCATAGCCTTCACCAGATGGACCTTTGTTGGCAAAGTAATATCTCTGCTTTTTAATGTGCCATATAGGTTAGTCACAACTTTCCTTCCAAGGAGTAAGCGTCTTTTAGTTTCATGGCTGCAATCGCCATCTGCAGTGATTTTGGAGCCCAAAAAAATAAAGTCTGACACTGTTTCCACTGTCCCCCCATCTATTTACCATGAAGTGATGGGACCAGATGCCATGATCTTAGTTTTCTGAATGTTAAGCTTTAAGCCAACTTTTTCAAAATCCTCTTTCACTTTCATCAAGAGGCCTTTTAGTTCCTCTTCACTCTCTGCCATAAGGGTGGTGTCATCTGCATATCTGAGGTTATTGATATTTCTTCCAGCAATCTTGATTCCAGCTTGTGCTTCTTCCAGCCTAGCGTTTCTCATGATGTACTCTGCATATAAGTTAAATAAGCAGGGTGACAATATACAGCCTTGACATACTCCTTTTCCTATTTGGAACCAGTCTGTTGTTCCATGTCCAGTTTTAACTGTTGCTTCCTGATCTGCATACAGGTTTCTCAAGAGGCAGGTCAGGTGGTTTGGTATTCCCATCTCTTTCATAATTTTCAGTTGAAGGCTGTGGCATAGTCAATAAAACAGAAATAGATGTTTTTATGGAACTCTCTTGCTTTTTCGATGATCCAGTGGATGTTGGCAATTTGATCTCTGGTTCCTCTGCCTTTTCTAAAACCAGCTTGAATATCTGGAAGTTCACGGTTCACATACTGCTGAAGCCTGGCTTGGAGAATTTTGAGCATTACTTTACTAGCGTGTGAGATGAATGCAATTGTGCAGTAGTTTGAGCATTCTTTGGTATTGCCTTTCTTCGGGATTGGAATGAAAACTGACCTTTTCCAGTCCTGTGGCCACTGCTGAGTCTTTCAAATTTGCTGGCATATTGAGTGCAGCACTTTCACAGCATCTCATCTTTCAGGATTTGAAATAGCTCAACTGGTATTCCATCACATCCACTAGCTTTGTTCATAGTGATGCTTTCCAAGGTCCACTTGACTTCACATTCCAGGATGTCTGGCTCTAGGTGAGTGATCACACCATTGTGATTATCTGCGTCATGAAGATCTTTTTTGTACAGTTCTTCTGTGTATTCTTGCCACCTCTTCTTAATATCTTCTGCTTCTGTTAGGTCCATACCATTTCTGTCCTTTATCGAACCCATCTTTGCCTGAAATTTTCCCTTGATGTCTCTAATTTTCTTGAAGAGATCTCTAGTCTTTCCCATTCTGTTGTTTTCCTCTATTTCTTTGCATGGATTGCTGAGGAAGGCTTTCTTATCTCTCCTTGCTATTCTTTGGAACTCTGCATTCAAATGGGAATATCTTTCCATTTCTCCTTTGCTTTTTGCTTCTCTTCTTTTAACAGCTATTTGTAAGGCCTCCTCAGACAACCATTTTGCCTTATTGCATTTCTTTTCCATGGGGATGGTCTTGATCCCTGTCTCCTGTACAATGTCACGAACCTCCGTCCATAGTTCATCAGGCTCTCTGTCTAGAAGATCCTAATCATCTCTAATTGGTCCTTTTGCAAAACTTTGAATCATCTCCTAAATTTATAGAACTTATAACTGTGGAATACTTTGGATAGAATGTGAAATAAAGTACTTGCTGACTCTGAAGCCCAAAGCCTATTTCTTTCCAGCTGTCCCATATGTTTTTCATTATTGAAAGCTTATTTCTAGAAATTGATAATCAGAGTTCTGCTAAGCATCACAGATATAGCTCAGACCAAAGTCTTGATACTTTGTGCACACGGAAGCTGAGGAAGTTCTCTTTTCTTCCTAGCAGGCTGAAAGTTCTTCACTTAAATGGGTGATATAACACAAATGGGTTATGTATTTGGACATAAATGGATGTGTCATATGCTTTGTCTGCATCTACTGAAATGATCATTTGAATATCCCCCTTTCATCTGTTAATACAGTGAACAGCGTTAATTGATTTCCAGCCTTTAATTCATGGAGTAAATTCTACCGGTTATAGTATATTATCTTACTTTATATATTTCCAAGTGATTTGATTTTTTTTTTAAGATTTTTTTTTATATTGCTATTCTTGAGGAATTTTGACCTGTAATGTTCTTTTCTTATCTTTGATTTTGGTACCGAAATTATAATGACTTCATATGATGAGCTGGGAAATATTCTCTTCCTTATTTTCTAAAAGTGTATGACTGGTTTTAGTTCTTTTATTAGTTTTTGGAAGAATTTAACTGTGGAGACAGTTCTAGAGTTTTCTTCTGAGAAATTATTTAATTATGAATTCAATTTCTTTAACAAATGCAACATTATTTAGATTTTATTTCTTTTTGTGTCAATTTTGGTAAGTTGTATCTTTAAGTGAATTTGTCTGTTTCACCCAGGTTGTCAAATTTATTGGTATAAAGTTGTTTATGCTACCCCCTCATCGTGTTCTTCATTTTTATTCAATTTGTAATTATGGTCACTGTTTTCTTCTTAATATTGATAATTTATGTTTTCTCTGTCTTTTTTTCATCATGATCAGTATTGCTCTGTGGTTATCAATTTTTTCAGTCTTCTTAAAGAACTGACTTCCAGCTTTGTTGATTCTTTTTCTGTTTGTCAGTTTTCTATTTCATTAATTTCCTCTCGTATTTGTCATTTTCTACTCACTTCAGGTTTAATTTGGGAAACTGTTACTTTTAACATTATCCATAGTATTACTAATTAATAAGAAGAAAAAAGATTAATTTGTGTGAAAAAAATTTAATAGGGATTGTTTAAATTTAAAATATTACAGATAAGTTGAATTTAGTTTTCTAAACATGAACTAATTTTATCCATTAGACCTAAAATAATCTGAATAAGCATGGGTGCTCCGGTCTTTTTAAATTTATTTTTAATTGTATGATAGTTGCTTTACAATGTTGTACTTGTTTCTGTCACACACCAACATGAATCAGCCATAAGTATACATAATTCCTCTCCCTCTTGAGCCTCCCTCCTACCCCACCCCACCCCATCTCCCACTTCTAGGTCATCACGGAGCACAAGCTGAGCTCCCTCGGTGAGCGACTTCCCACTAGCTATCTGTTTTACCCACGGTAGTGCATGTATGCCAATTGATGGCAGCTGCCCGTAGGATTGGACTTGTTCACAGAAGGAATCATCCCATATTCCACAACCTTTTCTAGAATTGGCGAAGTAATGCCTCCTGGAAGACATGTACAAGAGGGCATACAATAGATTTTCTTCACACAATTAAATTCATTTGAAACATGAAAATTATGAATCTAGTTTTAATTGATGTGTTCAACCATGAGCATTTACGTGAGAAATATGGTAATTACACTTAAAAGATAAACATTAATAGTTTTATGCTCATGGATCCTCCATAAAAGCATTAGGTGCCCCAGATGTTTTTCATCCATGTCATTTATGGGGAAGAACATTAACTGTGGAGGGAAATGATTCCAGACTACCACTAAGAATTAATGATTATTGTCTATGTTCATAAAAATCAAACAGTAACCTAAGGTATACCATAAAGCAGTAAAGATAATGATTAGGATTAATAATCATTCCTGCTTTTCAAAGCATGATAACCAGGCCTTTTCATGCCCCTGATGAAAAGTACCTTTTTTATGGGGTCATAGGGGGATATAGGAGTTTTGTGTAGAAGCAGTTTTGGATGACAAAGAAGGGACTGACATTGAAGTTTAGTCTTCATATGAAACTTTTCTACTGAATTTTGTATCTGCTGTTATTTTTCATAAAATCTTTGAAAACAAGACTGCAGCGTATATAAAGTTGGCCCGTGGAGGCTGCTTCTATTAGGTTTTGATTTCAAGTGACGCTTGTACTTATTCTTCATGCTCCACCGGCACATGACTTCTGTGAGGTAGCCTTGAGGTTAGCACTTCCTATGCCTATTGTTTAATGCTTATTTGGGTTATGTCTGTTCATCTCACCTTATAAATATTTGTTGTCAGAATGAATGAGTGCAACAACCCAGAGTTGTTAATGAATTAAAGATTGGCACATTTAACATTGCGAGCACTGATGCTTTTCTAATGGTGGCACCATCTTTGTGGAAGGCAGGAGTGGAGCATGGCATGTGGGAACTTAGTACTTCTGACACGCAGAGTGTCTAAAGAGCTAGGAATTGGTTAATGGAGGTGTTTGTTAGTAGATTTTTAAGAACAACAAATGTAATGAAGTAGTGGTCTAATTTAAATTGTTTTAAATGGCCCAAGAAATTCCCAGGGTATTTCCAACTTTGATTGCCTTTTCCTCATGGTCTCTAAAGCTAGGTGATGATGCTCTGAAAACTTTCCTCTGTGACTTGTGAATTATCATGCTCATCATTAAAACATACCCAGCAATGCAAAGGGCAAGCCTGTACAAAAAGTAAGAACAGGAATCTGTATCTTATTTTGTTTCCTCAACCAGAATATATTTTCAAATAATAGGAGAGAACTGCTTGGTTGAAGGAATGGTAAATTACTTTTTCCCTTTTGAAAACTACACTGAAAGAGAAAACTGGGTTTTTCTCTTTCTTCCTTTTTTTGGTGTTAGAATTGGTCATGCACTAGCACATTACTATTCAATTCTGTAAGAATTCATTGGGATTTTTGTCTCTTCGTGGGGTTTTTATTTCTGTAATATTTTCATATAATGGCCAAGTAATAAATACACACAAATTTTTGTGGGTTTTGTTTTGTAGAGCAGAGAATACAGTTTCCTTGTCACATAGCAAGCTACTTTCATCATTTACTTTCCTTACCAAATAATGTTGTATCTTGTATAGAAATACATATTAGTTGGTACAGAATTCATGCTACCATTAATGAGATAGATATCCATTGCTATCACATATAATCAGAGTATTGTAATTTCTGTTACTTTTGGGTTATGTGTTAGTATCAGAAAATTTGATGGTCTATCTAGTAATCTGTTATGTGCGCGTGTGTGCAGTCGCGTCAGTCATGTCCGACTCTTTGCGACCCAATGGACGGTAACCAGCCAGGTTCTTCTGTCTGTGGGATTTCGCAGGCAAGAATACTGGAGTGGATTGCTATTTCCTCCTCCAGAGGGTCTTCCCAACCCAGGAATTGAACCTGCATCTCCTACGTTGGCAGGTGTGTTCTGTATCACTGAGCCACGTAGGATGCCCTGTTTACAGGAAAGAAGGGAGAGCAATTTGGTTGGAAGAGAAAATCAGGGGGTTTATCATGAAATTATGTTTTTATATAGGTGACATTATTTTTCCTTAAATGAAAATTATAGAAAAATATAAAAAAGACTTTAAAATGTTGAATACTGGGTTGTTTTTGCTGCTTTTTTCTGGTTTTATCACTACAGGCTAAAGCTATATTAACATCTTAAGGAATGAACTTAAGGATGAACTTAAGGAAAGATCCTTTTTAAACTGAAAAAAGTGTTGAAATACTGAAAAGTACATAGAATAATATAGTGAACACCTGGATATATACTATCCAGAAATAGCTGATTCATTTTGGTTGTTATGAAAGAAATAAAATATTACAATTTATGGGGCACATAATTGAAGCCCCAGTCAGAAATGAAAATGTGGGATCTTCATGTTAAAAAAATACTAAGAATTCCACCAAATATCTTATGGTAATATTTCCCATGTTTGTTTTAAATTGCATATGATACTGAACTGTCCATGACATTGTCTAACATGCCTTTTTCACTTGACATGGTTTCAGCATCTATCCCAATTGGTCCATGTTGTTCTGTATTTTTTCATGTTAACTACTGTTAGAAATTAATATGTAGCATTTTAATTAACCTGTTTCATTATTAAGTGAATTTTTTCATCTTTCCATATCTGTATAATTCTAAGATACTTACTTTGAAATAATTTCATCCTTAGAAGTTGCAGGAAGAATCAAAGTCTTCCCTTACACCTATTACTCAGATTACCCAAATACTAAACACATTGCTTTATTTTTCTCTTTTTCTCTCCTCTCTTCCCTCTCCTCCCCCTCCCTTCTTCTTTCTTTTGCTTCTGCTTACTTTGCTTCCTTTATGTGTATATAATGTAAAATATATTAGCATATGTACATATAATTTTTTGGAACCATTTGAGAATAAGTTACAGACATGATACTTATTTATTCCTAAACACCTCCAGTATATTTACCCCCAAAGCAAGAACATTCTCTTACATAACCACAGTACATACAGTGATACACATTAGGGATTTAATAATTACTATAATGTTATAATCTCCAGTCCTTACTTTAATTTCTCATAATGTACTAATGATTCCTCTCTTTCTTTTTCTGGCCCAGGATCCACTTTAAAATCATTGTTGACATCTCTCTTTAGGCTCCTATAATAGGTATCAGTTCCTGAGGCTTTTTTTTTTCCCTGTCTTTTGTGACCTTGACATATTTTGAGGCCTTGCGGCCATGGTTTCATAGTCTATTCCTTAGTTTAGGTCTGTTTGATGTTTTCTGAGGCTTCCTAGGTGGCACAGTGGTAAAGAGTCTGCCTGCCAATGCTGGAGACACAGGAGACTTGGGTCCGATCCTGGGTTGGGAAGATCCCCTGGAGCGGGAAATGGCCACCCACTCTAGTATTCTTGCCTGGGAAATCCCTTGGACAGAGGAGCCTGGCAGACTACAGTCCATGAGGTCTCAGAGTTGGACAGAACTGAGAAGATTCAAGTTTTGCGTTTTGGGCACTGGAAGGGTGCTGATCCCTCTCAGAGCATTATGTCAGGAGGCCCATGATACCAGCTTCTCCTGTTGCTGGTGCTGTGATCATCATCACTTGATTAAGGTGGTGTCTGTCAGGTTCCTCCACTGAAATTACCAATGAGTTTGATCAGTAAGAATCTTTGAGCTATTGCAACACCTTATTTATCATCCAACTTTCACTCAATAGTTTTAACATTCATTGATGATTCTTGCCTGAATCAGTTACTATAGTGATGCTTGAGAGATGGTGCTTTTCTAATTACATAGTTACCTTTACATTTATTAGTCAGCATTCGTTTGTAAGGAAGAGCTTACCTTCTACTTGATTTACTTAACCAATATGAATTCATGAATTTTTATTTTATTCAGTGGTGTGCAACACCAGACCTAGAATCAGCCATCTTCAGGGAGCCCTGGTTTCACTTATCGCAGAAATGGTTTTTAGCAAACACTGTGTGTGTGCTCATTGCTACTAGGCCCTTTCATTGGACAAAGCTACTACATGACCTATCTATCTTATATAGTACACTAAATATACATATAAAATACATATATACATCCATCCATCTGTAACTACTATAAGTATCTATTTAACGTCTATCATACATCCATATATCTTATTTATCTTCCTTTTTATCCAACAAAAAATAGGGTTCATACTGATACCTCTAATTCCAATACAGTTTCACAGAGATTATTCTGATATTCTCTTTCTGTATTCATAACTGCCTTTTCTGACAGAGAGAAACCTTGTTCTTATTATCCACAATCTATTTACTTATTTGTTCAATATTAGAATGTACACAAACATACACTCACAAAAATTCACCATTGATAATACATACACATGTGAGAAAAAAATACTACCAGAAGTTCAATATTTAATATAATTACTTAAGTTCCTACTGCCTTAGGCACAGTGGTAGGTATAGCTAGATAAGACACTGTCCTTGTCACTTCAGTTTCAACTTTTCTTCTTTCTCCTTCTCTCTGGGCGGAAGGGGTGAGGTGGAATTGGTTCTGCTCCAGTATTTGTTAGAACACAGTGAGGGCTGGAGAGCCCAGGTGACGACAGGGTGTGGAGTTGGTGGGGAAGGAGGTGCTGAGCTCAGATCAGGGTTGTCTTTTCTCCTCTCTGTTTCCGTGCCTCTTATCATTTGCCTCTACAAAGAGAACAGCCGTCACAAGCGCCTTTGTGCGCTTCTTACAGGAGTCTTTGTGTTAGCTGTTGCTGCATGGCAAAACACCTCGAAACCCAGTGGCTTAAAATAACGAGAATAATTTATTTTGCTTGTGAAATGTGTGATTTTGGCAGAGCAAAAATCAATCTCTAATACAGAAACAATAAACTGAGAATTTGTTTCCCTGTGTTTTCATTTGGGGATGTACGACCCTATGAAGTTTTGTCCTTCATTATATTTACGGTTTCCTGATTAAATATGTAGCCCTGTGTCTCTTCCATACCCTAGTGATTTCTGATTTTGAAGGGATCATTTTGTGAGAAATACAACTGCATTTATTCAGGTTAAAAATACAACCTTTTGAAAGCTCTGTGTGATTGGAAGTTACCCTAATGAAGATCTTCATAATCAGTGGTGCAGAGATGTAATTTATTGGGTCTTAATAGGGACGTACAGCATAGTTGTAAATATGAAGACCTGTTGTAATCAGTTATGTGGTACTTGGAAGCACACATGCCCCATGTGTGACTTTTGGCTAATAATTTTTGCCCATGCAAATTACCAAGTGACATTTATGGACTGTGTTTGTCATCACACATAAAATTTAGCTAAATATAATATAGAACTATTGATTGTTCGTTTCCTGGGCAAACGTTTTCCCATGGGTCACAGTAGGTTTTTGCCCTTAGCCTCTCGTAATGCTAGATTCTTACATTAATAAATAGAGCAGTCTTCCCTTTATAGGTCAATCACTGGGAGAAACCAGGGCTGGCTGTTCCTCAGTGATGTGAATGTAGCCTTGCTCTCCTTGGTGCTAAAGAGCAATCTGTTGTCCTGTTATCTCTGAACTACTTCCGTGTGCCATGGAATATGTGTCTGAGGCTCCAGTCCTTGTTGCAGATGAATTCTCTCTCTTTCACTGGGACTCAGTCCCTTGCGCTTGTAAATTCTAGCATCTCAACAAGACAGTACTGGTGAATCAATAGAGAGGTTAACCTTTACCGTAGAGAGCTTTTAAAATGTTAAGTGGCTTTCAGATACCCAGGGCTTCTTGGAATCTCACCTCTCAGCCCTCACTGTGGGGGTCCTTCACCGCCTAGCCTGGTGTTGGGTTTTGTCTTCCTGGCACCACATTGCCACAGGTATACAGGTCTCCACTTCAAGCCCCTTGGCTGCCGTGACTCAGTTGACCCCATTTGGGTACCAGTCAGCATCCATTCAGAGGGATAATGGCAACTGCTGCCGGGTAAAGCAGCTTATTTCTTAAAGAAACATTTTGCAGTAATATGTGACGCATCACTTACAATCTGTTTTTATGTTCAGTTTAAAGCATTAATCAGTAAATTTCAATATGAATCTTGGTGTTCAATATGAAAACCCCCAGGACTCCTCAACCTTCCTACTTGGATTTTGCCATGTCACAGGGGTCAGAACTTGCTTAGCTGCAATACCCATACCCTTTGCCCTGCTGATCTAAGAGAACATAAAAAGTGCAAATCTTGAAATGGTCATGAATATTCGACAAAACCAGTTTGATCTATTGAGGGAGCTAGTCTGTAATTTCCATTTTCTACTGAGTTTTGAGAGTATTCTTTTTCTTAAAAAAAAATCATTTTTGCACTGAATCTTGGTACATTCTCAGTCTTATGAAAAGGAACACATAGAAATAATAGATCAGTGGTTGAAAGAGATTGGGATGTGATAGCCACACACAAAACCGCCTGGACCGGGGTGTGAGGCCGCACCTCCTGCAGCACGGGCCGATCCACCGTCAAAGACAAAGCATCAGACAGCTGGCAGGATGAATGAACTAATATGCTCCACTCCAGGAAGCCCAGAGCCCACAGCTCTGACTCAGACACTGCGCTGGGTTATTATACTGTGCACACAAATCAAAAGCTTTTTAAAAAAACACTTTTCTTAACATTTATGTGCAAGCATTCTTTTAAGATTTTTCAGTTAAAGTTCACCAAGTTCACCAATCATCAGAGTAGCCTTGGATAAGGAGGAAGGAATTGTAGCGTCCCTAGTTCTGAATTTGGAGAAATACGTGATGTTGGCTTTAATTAAGTGATTTGCTCCAGCCAAAGAGCAAAGCCACCCAGAGTTCCTGAAATGATGATATTTAACTTCGTCTGCCAAACCACACTGCTTCTCATAGTTCTTATACTGAAAAGGACATTAGGTAACTTACCAAAATTCATACAATTATTGGTAAGTAAAAGTAGCCTGTAAATTGATGCTGAGATTCCTAGTAGTGAAAGTGAACAGGGAAATTCGAGAGACTTTAAGAGTCATGTTGTCCTTGGGACTTCCCTGATGGTCCAGGGGATGCAGGTTCGACCCCTGGTCATGGAACTAAGATCCCAGATACCATGGGGCGCGGCCAAAAAAAAAGGAAAAAGGTTCGTGTTGTCCTTAAATGGAAACTCAGTTACTTAGGAGAAGCAGAGTCCTTCCTCATTGTGACCCAAGAGGCTTTATTCCTTAGTATTCTCATAGACAGTGAAACAGATGACAAGATTGTTTATAACATCCTTGAAATAACTATAGAATTTTCATCTAGGTGTTTTTGGTGCATCCCTTTGTGCATACCGTGATCAAAATGCTAAATATATATAGCACAAGGGTGGTAGAGGATGAGTAGATTGCTATTTTATCTCTAGAGCTTTCTTTAATGTTTTAATATAATATCCAAATGCTACTACATAATACAGTATTTTTAATTATTAATCAGATATAGTTTTAAAAAATAGGCCTGGAATTGAAAATAAATGAACAATAAAATTGTTAACTAACGATAGTTAGTGAATAAATAATGAGAGGATAGTTTTCTATCGTTGCCTGAACTATGTTTATTCCCAAATCAAGAATTGAGAGTGCTTTTCTCCTGAGTAGTCATTTTATTGTGATTAATATTTAGTGAGTAGTCTCTGTGGCAGAGCATAGCATTGTGGTTGTGTTCTTTTTAATCTAAGTCAGTACATTTTATATTTGGGAGTTCATCTCAGATTGAACCTATCACTATTGTATATGAAGAAATCATTTTTAAACATTTTTCATCAGTGACATTGAGTGAAGGTTGAAAGTTAGCTTCAGTGACACATAAATGACTTCTTACTGGTTTTCGATCAGTAGACAAGACGTAGAATGGGCAGTACAGATTCAAAATTATTATGAATGAAGACTGGACTTATGGCCACGTGATACTTACGACTTATCTCTCTGCCTGCTTGATCTTTGTTTTTATTCATATGATCTGTACTTGCCAATTTTCTTCCATTTCCCTTAATAATGAATGGGGGAACTGTAGTAGTGAAAGGATGAATATAGTGAATCCAAGACCTTTTGATACTATTATTCACCTGTTCATTCTTCTTAGCAGAGAGGGACTTGGTTCTTTACTTTCCATCTTGAATCAAATGAATGAGGACTGGACTTTTGACCATGTGATGCTTACAGCTTATCTCTCTGCCTACCTGACCTTTGTTTCTATTCATGTGGTAAATATTTGTTTCATATTAAGAGTAGTGTGCATGCATACTCAGTCATGTCTGACTCTGTGCCGCCATGAACTGTAGCCCGCCAGGCTCCTCTGTCCATGGGATTTTCCAGGGAAGAACATTGGAGTGGGTTGCCATTTCCTCCTCCAAATAAGAGCAGCATTCCTCAGCAATTCAGAATCCCTTATCAGAAGAAAGAATCAAATGCTAGCTACTTAGGATGAGAAAGAATGAATAGCAAAAGCTCCACAGGCGAGCAAGTGAAGTAATTGCCAGACTGGATGCATGATTCACTGTGAAGCATTCAGGGAATGTGGTTATTTAACCTGAAGAGAAGAATGGGCTTTTCTAAACTAGTATCTAAGGAATAATATTTTGGTAATACTAGGAATACTTCACTTTAATCTTGCACATAGAATGACTGAGTTTTGCATGAACTCGTTAATTATGTAAAATGGTAAAATTGTACACAGTGCAACAGAATTGAGCTAGTGTTAGGCAGCTTACACAGATTTTACATAATTCTGACATCTTTTAGTCAATGACATAATAAATATATGAGTGAGTGACTCCAAGTACATGAGTAGGATGTCCTTGAAGGATACGCCTCCATTAAGGAGAGAGGAGTCCTGAATTACAAAAGGAAAAATAGAATTAAATTGCTTGTCCCTAAAGGATTGGGGTAGGTTGATTTTCAGGAATATAGTACATCCGTTGTTTGCCTGGCGCGTAGTGTATGACTTGCTGAACATTGTCACGGGAGAGGGCCCTGTGCAGTATTGGCACGTGACAGTTCCTTAATCATCAGTAGAGTTCTTAGGTGTGAAGCAGTCAAGGTTCCGGAAAAGGATCAGAAACAGAAGGAGACATACATATTATATGCATAATATAATGTATATGTATTAGATTGTTGTTGTTCAGGCACAGTTGTGTCTGACTCTTCGTGACCCCATGGACTGCAGCACCCCAGGCTTCCCTGTCCTTCACTATCTCCCGGAACTTGCTCAAACTCATGTCCATTGAATCAGTGATGCCATCCAACCATCTCATCCTCTGTTGCCCCCTTCTCCTCCTGCCTTCAGTCTTCCCCAGCATTAGGGTCTTTTCCAATGAATCGGCTCTTCACATCAGGTGGCCAAGATATTGGAGCTTCAGCTTCAGCATCAGTCCTTGCAATGAATATTCAAAGATAATTCTATATTATCCACAATAATAATGCCCTTTGCATGAAGCCATCTGATTGTGGATGTTAACAGCATTTTACAGAATACCTTTACACCTAGGTGAGCGTTTGATTGAGAAACCAGAGCCTCTAGCCTAGCTAAGCTGACACATACATCTGACAACCCCAGACAGACAAGGGTAGGATTATGTTTGAGGCCAACATGCAGATCTTCAAGCACTTACTTGGATGTCACAGGGTGTATGTCTAAAGCCCAGGTCCACCACGTCTTAGTTCTCTGCCTACAAAGTGCATTTGCTAAACTCTTCCTTTAAAAAAAAAAAAAAAATGTTTATTTATTTGGCTGCATTGTGTCTTAATTGTGGCGAGCAATCTTAGTTGCCCTGTGACATCTGGGATCTTAGTTCCCCAACCAGGGCTGGAGCCCTCATCGCCTGCAGGCTTAACCACTGAACCACCAGGGAATCCCTCTAAACTGTCTTTGTTCCAGTTTCCTTGTCTATAACATGGAGTTTGTGGGGTGCTTGGGCCAATCACATGAATATCTGGCATGATGAAAGAACACAGTTAAAGGCTTCCGAGTAAAGTTAGAGAGTTTCATTTTCACATTGTTTGGAATCACATCTGGAAATATAAGAATGCGTAACAATCAGCTGGATGGAGTGGTAGGCAAGAAGCTGGAGTGTTTTGGTGCTGGGACTTGAAATAGTTTATTCCTTCTTATATCTCCAGACACACATTAGTCAGGCCTGGTTTTAATATTCTTTTATTGTGCACCACAAAGTTTATCAGCTTATTTATCAAACACAAGGAATTGGAAAAAAAGAAAAAAACCAACAGTGAATGGGCCTGATTCTGTGATGGCAGCGGAAGGCGTGATACATGATAACGTCTGTAGGAATACCAAATGGAATCATTAGGATCTATGCTGCTGGTATGAGCACCAACTGAATCTGTAATGTGGAACTCTTCAAATAATCTATTACTTAGGATGTGAGGAAGTGGAGCGCTTAATTTTTCTGTTGGTTTATTGCAGCCCTTAACAAGCATGGCTGGTTGTAAGTAGACAGTTAAATTAAACTCATGAATATCTGTTATAGTTTTTAAAATATAAAATGGCAACAAAGGACTTACATTGCTGTTCGTATCCATGTTGTGGAGTGCATGACGCTTCTGTCCTTGTGGGTCTGAAGCTGGGAATAAATACCCAGGAGAAAGGGAGCAATGCACTGGGGCTGTTCCTCCTTTTCATGACAGCCAACATCAGAGATGGTGAGAGCAGAAATAGTAACTGACTAGATGACCTTAATTTCTGAGGGAGGGACGGAGGGTGGAGGGGCAGGCAAGAAGCATTTTGCCCAAGAATGCCAGGCAGGTATGCTGAGGACTGACTTTGTCCTTAATGTGGAAAGTTAGTTACCAAGAATTAAGAGTGCTATTATGTAAGTTTCAGTGGAAGCTTTTCCCCAAGGTAGCAGAGTAAGGCTGGCAGAAACTTGAACAAGCATCTTCAGGGCAGTTCCTTGAAGATGTGGGTGCCAGCTGGAAGAAGAAACAGGAGAGCCTCCTGGATGGCACACCATTGTCAGATGCCCTGCAGAGTTGTAGGCAGCGCAGTTCCATCCCTTGAAATGCTGGCTATGGGGGAGCACGGTTTATGGACTTCCCCAGCATGGAGACCAAAGTGGTAGAGTGGGAGGAGCAAATGCAGGAGAGTGACAGCAAAGAGGAGGAAGCCAGAGGGCATGGAGGGAAGGGGAGGAAGCCAGAGGCAGCACCAGCGAAGAGGAGAGTGGAGGGAAGGGAAGGCAGGCGCGTGGGGCACCAGCGACCTGGGCATCATTATGGAGCAGCCCGCCAACATGGCTGCAGGCAGGAAGGCAGGCCCTGGGGGTGTGGGAAGGGCTATAATTCTAAACCCTAAAAGACATCTAGGAAAGAGGACGAGACGCATCATGTTAGTGATCCAAACAGTCTTATAGAACTGGCCACAGTCATTTGGAATTTTCTTTCCCCCTCCAAAGGAGCCTAGGCAACAAGGCCAAGGCAAAGTTGATTGTTGAAGAAACAAAACAATGAAAAGATAGGGGAACATTGCCACCGATATCGCTTGCACCAAAAATATATCAATAAAAATGAAAGCCCTCTTGTAACTGAAAACTTTACAAGGCAGCTGAAGGCGCATGGGAAAGTATTTTAGATTTCAGGGCCTGAGACTTCTGTATCTACCAGTGTTTGCCTTCCAAGATATTGAGAGAAAAAAGTGTAAAATAAGTTAATTCAAAATCAAACAAAAAGGGCCCCAAGCCAGAGTGTATCTTTGGATAGGACTTTTTTCCTGTACTCTAAATTTTACCAAGTGGAATTCTTTTTTAAATACTGTCCTATTCAACCTTTGGAAGCGAAGGATTTGCCCTTTAATAGATGTGCATTTCGTTGTGAAGACAGAACACGATGACCTTGGTTCATTATTCTCCAGAGTCCAGACCCTGTTTTGCATTGTTTATTGAGTACAGATATTTCAGACCCAGTGGACCTGGCATTTTTACATGAAGATCAAGGCTTGGGAAATCCAGAGCTTCCTTTCCCAGTGGACCATCAGATGGCAAAACCATTAAAGATGACATTACCTGTTCCCATTTTCATACTTGTAAGCCCATAGAGGCAAAACAACCAGGAAGAAAAGGGAAGTTTTCAGATGAAGGTGAAAATCCATAAAGAAGATGTATAAAGGGATGAACTAACACTTAGCCAATTTAAGCAAAAAGTGAGAAGTTATTGAACTCTCTTCATTTATAAAAGTGCTCCCTGTTGGTAATATCTCAAAAGAATGTCAGCTAACAGAAGAGAAATATACTAAGGAAGAACTGTTCATGAAATACACTTAGGAGTTTGTAATTGGCAGCATCAGCAAGTTGTCAGCACGTGTAAAATGGGGCACTTTCCCATTCATATTGACAGGATTTAACATATAATCTAAGGGGTATTTGGTTACATTAAGATAATTCAGACCTTTGAGATAAGTCTGAAGTAAATGGGCTTAAAGTAAAATTCAAAGGACAGTCTATTGCAAACTGTTATCAAAGTGGCATAGCAGGGTGATCATTTAAAAATGTTATAAAAAAGAATCTCATAAAATTTATAGGTGATTTTTTTTGCATGTCTTAAACCTGATTGTCATCTATTTAATGGACATTTATAAGAGTTATATTTATATTCTAATTTCCTGAGCTGCAATTAAAAGGAGAGACAATTGGTATATAAAACAACTGTTATTCTTTAAAACCTTTGATCAGTGTCCATAATTTATATAATTTTCCTATATGCAAGATATTATTTTGCCGTGTTTTAAATATTATTATTTTTTCCTTCACTCGAGAAATATTTATAGAGTGTTTACTGTTTGCCAAGCAGTGTTCCAAAATGCTGGAGAAGCAGCAGAAAGGAGTCTATTCCTATATATCAGTGATTTCAAAACGCACATTTTCTCACATTTTAACATCTTTGAAATTAGAGTGTGTCTTACAATCTATTATGAATCATAATGTGGTTGACAGAAGCTTTTCTTTCTCAATAGCACACAGCATTGTGGTATATCTCACAGTTGACAGCATCTTATAATTGTTGAAACAGAGTATAATGATACAATTACATGTGTATGTATATTGGTATGCCTAAGAAGCTATTTCGTCTTTATTTACTTAAAAATTGAGATAATTCTTCTAAGAATCCAATATTTGTGCCTTTGGGGAAAATGCCTCTATTCTAAAATGCCATGTGTGTTCTTGGTAGTTGTAAATTGGGAGTTTAAAAAAAAAATTGAAATTAGTAGATCAAATGGGATTCAGAAGGATATAAATACTAAACTTTCCTGTATTTCTTCCTTCATTATGCATGAGAGGCTTTTAAGACAGCTTAATCATCTCAGTGTTGGTATTATGTAGGATGTTGGTAATAGGTAGCTACATATCTTATATTACTGGGTTTTTTCTTCATGTTTTATTCTGTGATGATAATCAATTTAATTACTTTATAATATTGCTATAAGTAGATCCAATTATAAAAGTCTGGATTATTCAAGAAAGTTAAATTAGGACATGATTCTTCCTTTTGAACATGGAATTACATAGAATTTGCTCATTGGAACATTTAAAATAAACTTTGATTCACAGAAGTTTAGTTTGCACACAGTTAGCAAAGGATGCCCATCATGTAAAATGAGGTACACCTGCATTGTTGAGCTGAGTCAACAGAATTCAGCTAACTATACTCAGACACATAGTATGCTGCATATGTATGTATTTAAGCATTATTCAGAAAAGTCCCCCACTGGGAATTAGAATTTATTGCTTACTGATTTTAAATAAATGTTTGATTTCTCTGACTGTAGAAAGAAATTATTTCCTTCACTGTGTATGCAGAACAAGTCAGTATTAATTATAGCACGTGACTTCCAGATTTTAAAAATTTACAGGACTATAAATTATTTATGCTGTTTATTAAAGTTTATACTTTTTTAGTTCATGAGCTTACAATTTAAACAGTCATGTGCAAATACAGTTCCATAGATGTGTAAAATCTTGATTTCATGAGCAATATTAATGGCCACCACACACAGAGTTTTGTGGGAACACCCAGGAGGGACCTCCCTTTCCGGTTTGAGGAGAAAATTACATCCAAGCAGAGAAGTAGATGATGCACAGGGACAGGGGGAAACAGATTTGTAAAAACCTAGATGTCTAGGTGAGGCTGAACAAGGCTGTGGAAGAAGTTGAGCAGGTGCATGTATGCCAGATCATGAAATGCCCTCCTAGCTGTGATGAGCAGTTGGCCTTCGCTTCTAAGGGCACAGCCATCAAAGTGTCTCGGGCAGGGGAGAGAGGTCATGTTGTTGTTCAGCCACTCGGTTGTGTCCAACTCTTTGTGGCTTCATGGACTGCCGCCTGCCAGGCTTCCCTGTCCTTTACTATCTTCTTCACTATCTCAGACTCGTGTCCATTGAATCGGTGATGCCATCCAACTATCTCATCCTCTGTCGCCCCCTTCTCCTCCTCCCCTCAATCTTTCCCAGCATCAGGCTCTTTCCCAGTGCTCGACTCTGCTGCTGCCTTAGAGAGATCACTGCAGCTACAGTAGGAGAAGCCCCTGGAGTCGGAAGGGACCCCAGAAGATGTGTCAGGAGGCAACTGCCACAGCCAGACCAGAAAGATCGGAAGCAGGAACAGACTCAATACTGCAGAAATGGAGAGGAACGTGCAGAGGACAGAGGTCTCAGGAAGAGTTTGTAATGCATCAATTGTGGGTGAAATGAGGACAGAAGTTGAGGCTGACTTCCGGGGCTCCAGCTTGAGCAGTCAGAAGGGTGACAGTGTCATTCCTTGAGGAACTAAATACACGAAGAAAAACAGATGAAGCCAGGGGACCAAGGTGGACCAAGTGGAGAGCCCGCAAAGTTTGGCAGAACTTGTCGGAGACTCGGAGCAGCCTAGACAGAGAAACACAGGTTGCATGGCCAAGCCTGAGGACAGGGCCCAGTCTGCCAGGTTGCATTCAGATTTTCTCCAGCTGTGCTACATCACCCATGTGTAGATGGCATCCTGGTAGAGGAAGGGAAGATCTCATTGATTGACAGTGAAGTCTTCTTTTTCTTCTACAGTAAGTCCCCAACGTACGAATAGGTTCTATTATGAGAGTACATTTGTAAGTTCAGTTGGTTCATAAGTCCCACAAAGTTAGCCTAGATATCCAGCTAACACAATCAGCTGTGTACTACTGTATTGTCATAGGTTTATAATACTTTTCACACAAATAATACATAAAAAACATGTTTTTTCCTCCTTCCACTCTTTCCATTATTTTCACTTTTGTTTCCGTTGTTACCACTTGGCACTTCTTAGCAGTACCAGCGACATCACTGCTGATTTCATGCTTGCTTCTGGACTTCCTGGGCTGGAAATAAACACACGGTACTACTGTCCTCTACAGCGTACTGTGCAGTGAAGTACACCAGTTTTGTCTTTCAGAAATCAGAATTGTCTGTTCTTTCTTCCTTCCAGTCCTTATGTCAGTGATATTTCTTTCATGATAACATTTATTTATCAAAGTTTATGCTACTTTGACTTTTTATAAAATACCAGTGAAGATAAATGGATCGATTGACCCCAGGAACAGTTTATTTATCCCTTTAGTCACACTTCAGTGGCAAAATCAATAACCTTCTGAAATATTTGATATTACAGCAGTTCCAGTAAATAGTGACATTTGTGAGCAATGTGCAAGGGGAACTAAAATTTATTATCAACTTGGATTTTTTAGTACCTGTATTGATTTTCCTGAAGATGCTTGTGAATTTTTATTTATCTGTGGCTGAGCAAGTGACCTTTGTTTCAGAAAACTGCAGTTTCAATTTGCCAAGATTACGGGAGTTGAAAGGACTTGTGTATATTAGTGAATGTGGGGTGAAAGACAAGAAACCATGAAGAGGGCTTTTTTTTTTTTTTTTTTTTCCATAAGTGAGCTTTTTTTGTTTTCAATACACTGCATTTTTTTGTGTGTGAGCAAACCCAGACATTCCAAAGCCACAGGATTTATTAAAGACAACATCGTGCTGAGTCCTGCAAGATGGACTCTAGAGGAAATGGTATTTGAACAGTTCTTGGGTTTGAAGGGGTGAGGTTAGCCTAAGCAGAGATGTAAAGAGAAGACAAGGAGCTGAGACCAGAAAGCAGGAAGGAGGCGGGGATGCTGGACCAGAGGGGAGGCAAGCAGTCCTGAGGGAGCAGGGCAGCAATGGGACGTGAAGTTGACCAACAAGAGGATGCTGTCAGCGGGACCTTGGCTTTGAAGTCTGGAGGCAATGGGACCCATTGTAGAATTTTTTTTTCCATTGTAGAATTTTAAGCTGACATGAAAACGTATTATTTTTTTCCACTGCACATGTTGTTTTTTATAAAGATTGGGGAAAGAAACTTTTTTAAATTTAATTTTTATTCTACACTGGAATGTAGTTGATTTACAATGTTGTGATAGTTTTAGGTGTCCAGCAAAGTGAATGAGTTATACACACACGTATCAATTCTTTTTCAGATTCTTTCCCCCCACAGGTTATTACAGAATTCTGAGCAGAGTTCCCTGTGCTGTACTGTAGGTCCTTGTTGATTGTCTATTTTATATTTAGTAGTGCATATATGTTAATCCCAAACACCGAACTTATCCCTCCCCTCCACCTTTCCACTTTGGTACCTGTAAGCTTGCTTTTGAAGTCTGTGAGCATTTCTGTTTTGTAAATATGTGCATTTGTATCAGTTTTTTAGATTCCATATATATGTGATATTATATGATACTTGTCTATCTTCGTCAGACTTACTATGATAATCTCTAGAACCATCCATGTTGCTGCAAATGCCATTATTTCATTCTTTTTAATGTCTGAGTAATATTCCATTGTGTTGGGTTTGCGTGTGTGTGTATACACACATCACATCTTTATCTATTCCTCTGTTGATGGACATTTAGGTTGCTTCCATGTCTTGGCTATTACAAATAATGCTGCTATGAACATCGATCTTTTTGGGTTATCGTTTTCTCTGGTTATATAACTGGGAATGGGATTGCTGGAGTATATGGTAGTTCTATTTTTAGTTTTTTAAGGAAGCTCCACACTGTTCTCCTTAGTGGTTGTACCAGTTTACATTAGGGGAGAGAAACTTGGAAAATTTGCACACTGTATTCTAGTATTCAAAATGTAATGAAGTCATGTCAATTTCCTAAAAGTAAAACTATGATTTTACACATTTTAAATAAATACAGCAAATTCTGAAAAATGTGTAAATCATGAGTGTATGGCTTGCTAAAATTTTACTAAGTAAACCCATGTAATCAGCACCCAGATCTAGAAACAGAACAGAACCTATAACCTTGACATGGCCTTCATGCCCTCCCCAAAGGTCACCGTGAATTATCTTTCTAATTTGGAAATACAGACTGTGTTCTCTTTTTATCTTGCTTCTTCAGTTGACGTCAGATGTGTGAGTCATCATGCTGTCACGTGTAGCAGTTGTTAACACATTTTCCCTGCTTTTAATATTCCAAAAATATATTATTAAGGCTTTGTCTGGGGGTGGGAGGTGGGCAGAGCAAATATGGAAGAAGCTTCTTGAGGGAACACAGTCGCAGGCTGAAGGCAACATTTGGGGGTTGAAAGTGTTGGCAGAAGCAAATGCAGGACTGAGGAAGGTGTCCCCCGGGAGAAGAGGAGACAGTGAAAGGGAAGGTGTCCATGATGCAGTTGTTTAAGGATGTACTCTTTGAGATCGCGAGCTTGCTCTTGAAGTTGGAGATGACAGCTTGTCCGGTGTGGGGTCATGGAGTGCTGTGGCCAGTATTAAGAGCCAGGGCTTTGGAATCCAAGGGAGATGGGGAATGCTGGCCTTGAGCTGCTCGCAGTGTCCTCATATGAGGATGAAATGAGACGGTTTAGTTGAAGCATTGAGCGCCCTGCTGGATATAGTGTAGATTCTCAATACATGTATGTAGTCATTACTTCAAAATTTATGGGGAAATGTTATGTCTCAGGAAAATTGAAAGAAAAGCAAAGGGAATGAGAGCACAAAATTTTCTTTGCAAACATGTTTCTTAGTTAACAAGAGAGAAGAGAACCCACTTTTGTCTGGGTTCTGTGTGTAATTTTATAATGTCCTCAGCAGTAATTGCAGAGAGGGTTGAAAATAGAGAGGTCTTCAGTCTTGTTGACCCAGCTTATCAGATAAGTTCTCCAGGATATTCTAAAAATTAATCATTTGAGAGACTTCATTTTCTCGGGAGGCTTCATTTCTTCATTTCATTAGGGACTTTGTTATCATTTCACAATTAATATATTTTTTATCAAATTGGCAGATCATTAGCCTGCTTTGCAGTTCAGGGACTCTTAAATGAATCATATTCATCAGCTGTATCTATATCACTTTTTTTCAACTAAGTATTTCAATTCAGTATTTACTGGCATTTGCCAACTCTGTGTTCATCACTAGTCTGGACAAATAGAAAGGCATAAGATGTGTGATATAACAAAGTAAATGAAAAAAGACAAGAAGTGGTGTGGACAGTCCACATTCCAGAAGTTGAAGGAAGTTAGAAATGCACCAAAATCATCAGGAGAGGATTCACAAAGGGCAAGAAACTGGCCTCTGAGGAGGCAGCCGGGTGTAGACAGTGAGACACTTTCCTTCCTAAGTTTCTCCTGAGAATCTGTTGAATGTCTTGCTAGAGAAGGGGATGGCGGTTGGGCAGGGGAGTTTGTTTTTTATGACAAAATAAATCAGTTGCACATAACTATTCAGGAAATCAACCCTGAATATTCATTAAGGACTGATGCTGAAGCTCCAGTACTTTGGCCACTTGATGGGAAGAGCCGACACATTAGAAAAGACCCTGATGCTGGGAAAGCTTGAAGGAAAAAGAAGGAGTGGCAGAGGATGAGATGATTAGATAGCATCATCGACTCCAATGGACATGAATTTGAGCAAACTTCAGGAGGGAGTGAAGGACAAGGGAGCCTGGCATGCTGCAGTTCATGGGGCCACAACGAGTTAGACACAACTTTGCAACTGAACAACAAAAAAATTAAGTATATATGTTTACAGTCCAATTTCTTTTTTATCTGTTGCTGAAATAAAACTTCTGAAATGAAGTTTAGATGTTGGTCTTTATTGTCCTAAAATGGTGATCATACCTATGGTAATTAGTTGAATTCAACTTTCTGTTGACTTTGTAATAAATATCTGCCTCATTTAGTTTTGGCAGGTAAAGTGACCAACCATTTTCCATTTTTGAGTAAACCTCCACAGTGAAATTGAAAAAATAATGAAAAAGACTTTTTAAAAACTCAAGGAAAAGTAAATCATTTTTTTAAGATTTAAAAGTTTTGCTGTACTTGAAAAAGAGTTCATTAACCCTTTGGGTAGAGAACTATTGAATAAGAATGTATTTTTGACTGGGAAAAGATGACCAAATGAAACATCTTGACTAGCAACTTTAAAGCACCTTGACTTAACTCTGCTTCACTTCAAATGGAAACTTCTAACAGATTCTTGGGTCAGGTTTTGTGCAAAAAATATCGAGTACTGACCCTGGAAAATTCTTCTAGAGCCAGACATGCCTGCAAAAGTCACAAGAGTAGATTGTGGGAAGATGGCTATGGCAGGAAGTAGGTCAGAATGGGCTTTTCTGTTTCTGAAATTTGGAGGTAATAGGTGAGCACTTAGATGGTATTGGTGGGGAGTTCCCTGAACTGATAATAACAGTTTCATCTAAATTTATAAAATCATATGTATGTGTACACTTAGTCGCTCAGTTGTGTTCGACTCTTTGAACCCAATGGACTGTAGCCCCCCAGGCTCCTCTGTCCATGGGATTCTCCAGGCAAGAATACTGGAGTGGGTTGCCATGCCCTCCTCCAGGGGATCTTCCCAACCCAGGGATTGAACCCAGGTCTCCCACATTGCAGGCAGATTCTTTACCATCTGAGCCATATGTGTTGTATTTATCATATAACCGCCTTGGGTCTTCCTACCTGTTTACTTGAGAAAACTAAGGTGAACAATTTTCTGGTTTTCTATGGCTATATGACTTCTCAATTGAGATTTAGTTTAAAAAAAAAAAAGGAGGAGGAAGAAATAGAGGTGTAGATGCAAGAAAATGAAAGAAAAGAAATGGCCCTTTTACAGTATATGTGTGTTAGTCACTCAGTTGTGTCCAACTCTTTGCCATCCCAGGCCATGCCAGGCGCCTCTGTCAGTGGGATTCTCCAGGCAAGAATACTGGAGTGGGTTACAGCTACTAATATGCTTTATTACTTTAAATCACTTACACCAAGTGTCTGATGCACTGCTCTTTCTGTTTCATCAGCACAGACAGAGCATACAGCCCGTGCCTTTGCTGGAATGGGCCATGGCAAGCAGGTTCTACATCTGTGTAAGAGATCAGGCTTGACCGCGAGTGACGGTCCTCTCTACTGTGAGCTCTGGGGCCTCTATAAAGCTGATTTCAAGAGTTCTGTGAAGAGAAGCAATTATAAGTGAAGGCAATGATCCTTATTCCACAAGAATATCTTCCGCTTTCAGTTCAGTTCAGTCACTCAGTCATGGTCGCCTCTTTCCGACCCCATGGACTACAGCATGCCAGGTCTCTCTGTCTATCACCAACTCCCAGAGTTTACTCAAACTCATGACCATGTTGGTGATGCCATCCAACCGTCTCATCCTGTTATCCTTTTCTGCTTCTGCCTTCAATCCTTCGCAGCATCAGAACCTTTTCCAGTGAGCCAGTTCTTTGCATCAGGTGGCCAGAGTATTGGAGTTTCAGCTTCAGCATCAGTCCTTCCAGTGAATATTCAGGACTGATTTCCTTTAGGATGGACTGGTTGGATCTCTTTGCAGTCCAAGGGACTCTCAAGAGTCTTCTTCAACAACACAGTTCAAAAGCATCAATTCTTTGGTGCTCAACTTTCTTTATAGTCCAATTCTCACATTCATACATGACTATTGGAAAAACCATAGCCTTGTCTAGACAGACCTTTGTTAGCAAAGTAATGTCTCTGCTTTTTAATATGCTGTTTAGGTTGGTCATAACTTTTCTTGAAAGGAGCAAGTGTCTTTTAATTTCATGGCTACAGTCACCATCTGCAGTGATTTTGGAGGCCCCCCCCCAAAAAAAAGTCTGTCACTGTTTCCCTTGTGTCCCCATCTATTTGGCATGAAGTGATGGGATCAGATGCCATGATCTTAGGTTTCTGAATGCTGAGTTTTAAGCCAACTTGTTCACTCTCCTCTTTCACTTTCAACAAGAGGCTCTTCAGTTCTTCTTTGATTTCTGCCATAAGGGTGGTATCATCTGCATATCTGAGGTTATTGATATTTCTCCTGGCAATCTTGATTGCAGCTTGTGCTTCATCCAGTCCAGTGTTTCTCATGATGTACCCTGCATGTAAGTTAAATAAGCAGGGTGGCAATATACAGCCTTGACATACTCCTTTCCCAATTTGGAACCAGTCTGTTGTTCCATGTCCAGTTCTAACTGTTGCTTCTTGACCTGTATACAGATTTCTCGGGAGGCAGGTCAGGTGGTCTGGTATTCCCATCTCTTTAAGTATTTTGCACATTTTGTGGTGATCCATACGGTCAAAGGCTTTGGCATAGTCAATAAAGCAGAAATAGATGTTTTTCTGGAACTCTGTTGATTTTTTGGTGATACATCAGATGTTGGCAGTTTGATCTCTGGTTCCTCTGCCTTTTCTAAAACCAGCTTGAACATCTGGAATTTTATGGTTCACTTATTGTTGAAGCCTAGCTTGGAGAATTTTGAGAATTACTTTGCTAGCGTGTGAGATGAGTACAATTGTGCAATAGTTTGAGCATTCTTTGCATTGCCTTTCTTTGGGATTGGAATGAAAACTGACCTTTTCCAGTCCTGTGGCCACTGCTGAGTTTTCCAAATTTGCTGGCATATTGAGTGCAACACTTTCACAGCATCACCTTTTAGGATTTGAAATAGCTCAACTGGAATTCCATTACCTCCACTAGCTTTGTTCATAGTGATGCTTCCTAAGGCCCACTTGACTTCACATTCCAGGATGTCTGGCTCTGAGTGACCATACCATCGTGATTATCTGGGTCATGAAGATCCTTTTTGTATAGTTCTTCTGTGTATTCTTGCCATCTCTTCTTAATATCTTCTGCTTCTGTTAGATCCATACCATTTCTATCCTTTATTATGCCCATCTTTGCATGAAATAGTCCCTTGGTGTCCCTAATTTTCTTGAAGAGATCTCGTCTTTCCCTTTCAATTGTTTTCCTCGATTTCTTTCCATTGATCATTGAGGAAGGCTTTCTTATCTCTTCTTGCTATTCTTTGGAACTCTGCATTCAGATGGGTATATCTTTCCTTTTCTCTTTTTGCTTCTCTTCTTTTCTCAGCTATTTATAAGGCCTCCTCAGACAAACCATTTTGCCTTTTTGCATTTCTTTTTCTTGGGGATGCTCTTGAACACTGCCTCCTGTATAATGTCACGAACCTCTGTCCATAGTTCTCAGATACTCTATCAGATCTAATCTCTTGAATCTATTTGTCACTTCCATTGTATAATCATATGGAATTTGATTTGGGTCATACCTGAATGCTCTAGTGGTTTTTCCTACTTTCTTCAATTTAAGCCTGAATTTGGCATTAAGGATTTCATGATCTGAGCCACAGTCAGCTCCCGGTCTTGTTTTTGCTGACTGTATAGAGCTTCTCCATCTTTGGCTGCAAAGGATATAATCAATCTGATTTCAGTATTGACCATCTGGTGATGTCCATGTGTAGAGTCTTCTCTTGTGTTGTTGGAAGAGGGTGTTTGCTATGACCATTGCATTCTCTTGGCAAAACTCTATTAGCCTTTGCCCTGCTTCATTCCATACACCAAGGCCAAATTTGCCGGTTACACCAGGTATCTCTTGACTTCCTACTTTTGCATTCCAGTCCCGTATAATGAAAAGGACGTCTTTTTTGTGTGTTAGTTCTAGAAGGTCTTGTAGGTCTTCATAGAACCGTTCAACTTCAGCTTCTTCAGCATCTTCTGCTTTAGCCTGTCTGAATTTCAACATATCATCTTTTTTTATAATTAAAGGCATGTCCCTACACTGTGTTATTGAAATACAGTTCAGCTTCAAAAGCAATATTTAAATTTTTAAAATTAGTCTTTGTATCAGTTTTCTTCTCAAATATAGGGAAGTACTCTGTTGGTGAGATTGTAAACTGGCATTGTCTTTTCAGAGTGCAATTTAGCAGTATCTACCAGTATTTGAGAATATGAGCCCATATGAGTATATGAACCCTTTAGGCTGGAAGTTTCATTCCTGAGCACATTTCTGGCAGCAATATCCACACATGTACACAAAGAATTAGTAACAGAGAAAAACTGTCAACAACCCGAATGCCTCCTGTAGGGAAGACGTTAAATTGCGGTATAAAAATATTGTTAATGACACACAAATGATGCAAATCTATATATGCTGAATGTAGAAGATCTATGTATCAATCTGTAGTTGATGAAAGAACTTTTAAAAAGTTAAATGAAAAGCAGTTGCAAAACAAGTATATGGGCCTGATTCTACTTTTCTTTTTATTTATTTATTTATCTTTATAATTTTATTTATTTGTTTTCGGCTGTGCTGACTCTTCATTGCTGCACAGGCTTTTCTCTAGTTGTGGCAAGTGGGGGTGGGGGGGGTAGACTACTCTTTGTTGCAGTGTGCAGGCTCCAAAATCACTGCAAATGGTGATTTCAGCCATGAAATTAAAAGACACTTACTCCTTGAAAGGAAAGTTATGACCAACCTAGATAGCGTATTAAAAAGCAGAGACATTACTTTGCCAACAAAGGTCCATCTAGTCAAGGCTAATGTTTTTCCAGTAGTCATGTATGGGTGTGAGAGTTGGACTATAAAGAAAGCTGAGCACCGAGGAACTGATGCTTTTGAACTGTGGTGTTGGAGAAGACTCTTGAGAGTCCCTTGGACTGCAAAGAGATCCAACCAGTCCATCTTAAAGGAGATCAGTCCTGGGTGTTCATTGGAAGGACTGATGCTGAAACTGAAACTCCAATACTTTGGCCTCCTGATGCGAAGAACTGACTCATTTCAAAAAACCCTGATGCTGGGAAAGATTGAGGACAGGAGGAGAAGGGGACGACAGAGGATGAGAAGGCTGGCATCACTGACTCAATGGACATGAGTTTGAGTAAACTCTGGGAGTTGGTGATGGACAGGGAGGCCTGTCATGCTGAAGTCCATTGGGTCGCAAAGACTCAGACATGACTGAGCGACTAAACTGAACTGAACCGAATGTTAATTTTATCACTGTCTAAAAACATATTTATATGTCTGGTCAGTAATGTTTGGGTAGCAAAAGACATATGAATATGTTTCCAGTCAATATGTGTTAAAATAGCGCTAATCCTGTGAGGACTCCCCCCATCACGACCTCTTCTAACCCTGATTACCTCTAAAGGGCCTCCACCTCCAAATTCCAAATACTGTCACATCAGGGTTTAGGGCTTTGACATATAAACTTGGGAGAAGACAAATTTTCAGTCAGTAGCACTGTCTAAAATAGGACTGTCAAAATTAGCACATCACTAACATTTATTAAATACTTGCTCTGTGTCGCATACTCTGAAGTGCTTCAGATACATCCTTAAGAGAAATTATTCCTGCTGTGGGAGGTGTTGAAGAGGCTCTGATCATCTTCATTGTGAAAAGAAAGCTTAACCAGCCCCAGGAAGCAGACAGGCCCAGCCCTGGTGAACAAAATGGTTTATTTGGATTAAAAAAAAAGTCAGGGAGGGCCAAAGCTGATTCCCTCTATGATGTCCATCCAGATGGTGAGAATGGCTTTTCTCTTCTTCATGGGTCACAGAGCAAGTCTGCATCAGCCTCAGGGTGACGAGAACTAAGTGACCATGTCCTCTTTGTTGTCCGGGACGGGGCATTACTCCCATCTTCTCCCACAAGTCCACACCCTCCGTCTGAGCTGTTTGAGGAGGAGAGATCATAGTGTGGAATGTTGATCCCCACAACAGATATGGGAGGAAATCCTGCAGTGATTCTCCGTGTTGTTGATCTCACAAGATTCTCTTCCATGCTCAGAATGTTGATGTGGATATGTTATTGATCAGGGGTCTTAGACTCATTGATCAATAGTAATTGATAAGAAGCTAGAGAAGACATTCGGACAAGTCTTTAATGGGACTCAGGCTGCAGCCGTCGGGAGTGAAAACAAGGAACAGATTTCCTTGCTTGCTCCCTGAGGAGGGGAGGGAAAGCTGGTCTCTTATATGGGGTGATGGGTCAGGCCAGAGGGGTGGCTTGGGTGGTCTGCCCACCCCCTTGGTGGTGCTGTGTGCAGGATCATGCACAGGTCCCTGCTTTTGCTCTGATACCTCAGTAGTGGCAATTGGGTTTGTGATCTTTTGTGTCTTGTTATTTATAATTTGCCCCAACTGCACAGGCGTGGATTTATTTTTAGTCCCTTCAAATTTCTTTGTGTTCTGTTGCTTGGAGAGATGTTTGTCCAGGTGCAGGCGCTGCAGCAAAAGGTCCCAGGTCCCTGGTCCCAGCCCATCTCAGACAGAAGGAACACACGGGCTTTAGGAAGAATTCGGTGGGAGGGAGGATGACAGATGCTGACTAACTAACAGAGGACGATGGCAGTATATAGGCTCCGCTGTCTCCTCATCGTGATGCCCAAATAATATTCTCTGAGGCTCTATGAGTCCAAGAGTCTCTCCACAGAGACTTACATAAATAACATCAAATAATACAGACTTTCCTTTTTCACATTCAAAAGAAATTTACATTTGAAGATGTGTTTACTTCGAAAATAGTATCCTAGTTCTAATTTATCTAAACTAATGTACCCTAAATTTGTGTTGAATTGCCCAGGTAACAAAAGGAGAATGTGGTCAGAGTCTCAGGACAGCTGACTCCCAGACCTTGCCAACTCCTTCACAAATATCCCAGAGACTCTGTTAGAAATCTGTCCTGTGTTTGAATATTCTCACCTTCTTTAAAACTGTGAGATCATACACTGTAGCATTATAGGTATCAGATGCTGCAGTGAGATCTGAGGTGTGATGAAACGTTGGTAGTTACACCGGATCCTTAGAAAAATAAGAAAGAGGCAAGTAATTTAGAATGTGTTCAAGTTACCAAAACATGACTTTTAGAGCAGCCGTCTCAGGGAGAAGGCAGGAACCATTTTCTTCAGGCAGACAGTGTTGAAAGGAAATTCCAAACAGAGAGGAAAATGGAAAAATGACCTCAGAGAACCAAGATCATGGAAGTCTAGATCGCAGAATTAAGATCATCACAGTATTAAGATCAGTAAGTGTGATTTGTATCATTTCTTTTTCGATTCCACACATAAGGGATGTCATACAATATTTCTCCTTCGCTGACTTACTCCACTCAGTGTGACGGTATCTAGGTCCATTATGTTGCTGCAAATAATCTTACTTACAAAACAGAACAAGACTCACAGATTTAGAGGATGAACTTATGGTTGCCTGGGGGAAGGCTGGGGGGAGGGGTAGTTAGGGAGTTTGGGGTGGACATGCACACACTGCTGTATTTAAAATAGATAACCAACAGGGACCTACTGTATAGCTGAGGGAACTCTTCTCAATGTTTTGTGGCAGCCTACTTGGGAGGGGAGTTTGGGGGAGAATGTGGATATACATACCTGTATGTATGGCTGAGTCCCTTCGCTATTCACCTGAAACTGTTACAACATTATTAATCAGCTTTTTTAATTTTAAAAAATTAAAAGTTTTTTAAAAAAATCAGTAAGTGTGAATGTCAGTCTCTAATTTTCTACAGGTGATTCTGCAAATTAAAGTGGAACAGAACAGAACAGAATTTAGCAATCTTTTTTCTATAAAGGGCCAGATAATAAAGATTTAAGGCTTTAGGGACCATCTGGTCTTTGCTGCAGACATTCAAGTCTGCCATGGCAAAGAAGCATGAAAGCAGCCATGGCCAATACATAAATGAATGAGTATGCTTGTATTCCAGTAAAACTTTATTTGTACAAACAGGTGGAGGGCTGGATTTGACCCATTAATCATAGTATACGATACAGAAGACCGGTTAAAAGAGTGAAGTAATACTGTGTTTTCAATCTCTCAGTATCATAGCCATTTAAAATCATGCCGTACATCATAATGTATACCATACTGTGAGATTTGTTCTGTAACTATACATTTATTTTTCTGACTCCAGTAGATGATGTTCTTTACTGAATTTCTTTATTGCTTTTCTGATTAATTTTCCATTGAAAATCCATACTAAAAATAAATGATTAGAAACAAAACATGTAAATATATAAAGCTAGTTCAGAAACCTTTAAGCTCATAGCTATTGGCAAACCTGTCCAGCCACCTAAATTGTGTAAAATTCAGAAAGTATTCCCTGGCCGCTGTCTCTCTGGGTGGGAGTGGCCACTGGCAGTTTTTCAGGATGTTCACAGAACACTGCGGACTGAACCCACATACCCATGCCTTCTCTCCCAGCCCTAAGACAGAATATCCAGGGGACCTCTGGGGAGGCCGCTGTAAGAACAAGACCAAGCTAGAAGCCCAGTTCATTCAGAATTTGTCAGTGGACAACAGAAGGATACATGTGCTTTTCAATGGTTGAGGCAGGGGCAAATTTACCATTCAGTTAATCAAGCTTAAATTTCAGGGCTTTTGGATTGCATTGTCCTCTTACAAAACCCTGTACTTAATTTTGTGTTCCTTACTTTGCATTCTTTTCTAAGCAATCTCCTCCAGGGGCTCCCAAAACCCACATCTGCCCCTGAGAAGGTGTGCTTGGGTGTTATGGGATGTTTTCATTCCTTTCAAAGAAGTCTGTCATGATAGAGCATGTGTTATGATGTGTCAACATAAATGTATTTCAAATATATTATTCATGACATCTTAAAGGAATTATATTGAAACCTTTTGCTTTTCTCTATATAAGATTAGATCTGTTTGAAGTCTATGTAGACTATGAGAAAAAGAAAGAATTGATAAATCCGGGTTTTTAATTCTAGGCAATACATCTGTCCTTCTAGGTTGTAAACCGAAACAGGAATTTTTAAAGGTGTGAGGCACACAGTTACATCATATTTTTTATGACAGTCAAATTAATTCTTTCACCTAGCACTTGAAACCAGTAGAGATCGACAGTCCTGTTTCTTGCTTTAATGATGTAAAAACCTCATTGTAAATGAAGATTCTGCTGGGTGAACAGTGGTGCGGTGACTGCTATTGATCTAACTGTCTTGTTGGCTTCGTGGTTCAGCCCTCATTGGCCTCTTGGGCAAAGGGAGGCCCAACAATAACATTGCTGACATTTCCTTGAAAAGATGCAACGCTTTGACAAAGACAGCTGCATGCTTCAAAAAGATACAGTATGGACATACATGCTTTAGTCTTTTCAGAAGTTACAAGTGATGGATGACAATACACAAAAGAGAAAGATGTCTTAAAGTTATGTTCAGTTGAATGTCCATCTGAAATACTTAAGAACAAAGGTCGTAGGATAGTAACTTTTCAAAATCCACACTAGCACAGTTTTTAAAAAGAAACTGACAAAGTAGGAAACAATAAAGGAAGAGCTAAGAAAATTATCTGCAAGCATTGGAGTAATTATAACATTTAATTTAAATAAACATTCCTACTCTTGAAATCCTGGATGTGATTTTGAAATATAATACAGAAAATGCTATTTTAAAATGGCAAAGTTCAAACATTATACATATACTAAAGCTTCTGTTTAGTTGACAGTTTTTATTCACTTGAAATTTCATATAATGTCATCAATGTCTATGTTTTATAGACAAGATTTATTTAATTTATCCCAATCCTCCCATTACCTGCTCTCTCATTTGTTCTCAAATTACAGTGACATTTCACTATATTTTATTTTTTGAGTTTCCATCCCCAGTATGCTATTAGGGATATACTTTTTCTTCTCTTGCTTTGGCCTTATCTAAAGTATTCGTATTAGGTTCATTACTAAAAAATTCCATGCATAGTTTTGACTATGTATCACAGTGTCTGTGAAATTATTAGTGTAACACTTGCTGACTTTGGTTACAAATAGTAAGTGCGGAGAAGGATACCTTAGAATCACATGTGGTCATGGATATTTAGTAATGTTCCTGTTTGGAGCTGGACAAACCAGGTTGAATCCAGTCTCCTCCCCTCATAGCAGAAGATCTAGACGAGAAGGCCCCAACCTTCTTGGCACCAGGGACCTGTTTTGTGGAAGACAGTTTTTCTGCAGACTGGAGTGGGGAGATGGTTTGGGGATGACTCAAGAGCATGATTTTGGGTGGGTGAGCTTGAGCAACTATCTCATTACGGGAAGTTGAGAGAGGACAAGTGAGGGTATTTTACAAGTTAGGACTCATTGGAAATATAATTCAGAGAAAGGTACTATTTCTTAAAGTTGAAGTCAACATATTTTAAATATTTTTTCCTACATTTGCCAGAAACCAATGCTGTATTGTAAAGCAATTATCCTTAATTAAAAAAGAAAGCCTGTAAGACAATAGCTCAAATTAATACAGTAAAATTTCCTCATGAATACTGTTGTTCTTTTTCCGGTTAAGAAATCTACAAATCAAATATTATAATGGAACTTCTTCTGCAGCCTTCAGTTTGATGTAATATATGTCTGCCTTATTGTCATTCAGTTTTTTTCAATTTGGCTAATAAAATTTCTTCCATGGAGCGTGGAATACAGACCCTTTTTAAAGGACCTTAATCCAATGGACTTGAAGTTAAACTAGTCCAAAAGCAGTCAAAGGTTGTCCTGATGGCAGACTTGCATGCTCCGAATTTTCCTGGCAGGGAGGGGAGACAGCAGGGGACTGTATGTGCTTTTAGCTCTGCTCGCAGGCCTGACATCATGGGAACTTGTCCATCTCCTGTTAAGGAGGCCGTCTGACCTTTGAATGTCCCCCCTTTGTTCCGGAAAAAAACATTTTTCTTTAATGACTCTAGTGTACTGATTTTAATTTAGCTGTGGGAATCTTGGGACATCCATGTGTCGGGGTAGGCTGCAGCCAATCTGAAGAAAGGGTTCCCCAGCAAGACCTGGCCAGGGGCTCAGATGAGTGTCCTCCCAATTTGTGATGTGTGGGTGGAAAGTAATGACAAAATCCAGCAAGCATGAGTCTGAGCACCAGCTTAGGGTCGTGTAAACCTTTCTGAAGTAGGAACAAGATCATAAATCTGAAAGGCACAGTGGAACTGAATAAAACATGAACAGGGCTGGATAACAGGCGGAGGGTGAATAAGAAGCATTTGAAAGGAGGTTTTTTGGTTTGTTTGTTTGTTTATGTATTTTGAGAACTTGAAAAAGAATTGCACACCGGGTTCAGACCTAGCTCCTCATCACCCAGATTCATCACCAAAAGTCAACTGGGTCCATAGCTTTCACTTGTCTGTATCTCTCCTGTTTCAGTAGCTCCTGGCTTGTCCCCAGACAGCAGGGGGTGAAATAAAACTAGCTGATAACAGGTAAGCTCCATAGCCTATAATGTAACAGGAGAGGGTGTACAGAGACATTCCATCACGTGATAGCTTCCAAGGCTGGTCGTGTCAGTATGATCTGCCCAGAAGTGAGATCTGCCCTCCAAATGACCTTGTTCAAACAGCCCAAGTGAGTGGTCAAATTTCGCTCTCACCCAGGAGTGAGATACAGTGAAGGGCAGATCTAGCACGAATAACTCAGTGATCACGGACAAGCACCCCAGAGGGCTCCATACCTAACAACTCAGTGATCACTGAAAAGGACCCAAAGGGCGCCATACCTAACACAGTGATCACTGACAAGTACCCAGAGGGCTCCAGACCTAACAACTCAGTGATCACTGACAAGCACCCAGAGGGCTCCATACATAACAACTCAGTGATCACTGACAAGCACCCAGAAGGCTCCATACCTAACAACTCAGTGATCACTGACAAGGACCCAGAGGGCTCCATACCTAACACAGTGATCACTGACAAGGACCCAAAGAGCTCCAGACCTAACAACTCAGTGACACTGACAAGGACCCGAAGGGCTCCATACCTAACACAGTGATCACTGACAAGTACCCAGAGGGCTCCAGACCTAACAACTCAGTGATCACTGACAAGCACCCAGAGGGCTCCATATTAACAACTCAGTGATCACTGACAAGCACCCAGAAGGCTCCATACCTAACAACTCAGTGATCACTGACAAGCACCCAGAGGGCTCCATACCTAACAACTCAGTGATCACTGACAGGCACCCAGAGGGCTCCATACCTGACAACTCAGTGATCACTGACAAGGACCCAAAGCACTCCATACCTTTCACTGCCTTTTCAGGGCTTCAAAGCCCCAGCACCCTCATCCCTGCAACCAGCAACTACTGGCACAAACACACATTTAGAAGTGAGAATATCTCTCTGAGACTCATTTTTCCCTCAAACTCCTTTGGAGATGATTAAGTTGTCATTTAGTCTTTACTCTGGGTAAGGCACTCTGTGATAGGTATGTGTGTCTGTGTGCTCACATGCTCAGTCGTGTCTGACTCTTTGCCATCCCATGGACTGTAACCCACCAGGTTCCTCTGCCCCTGGAATTTTCCAGGCAAGATCCTGGAGTGCTCTGACATTTCCTTCTTCAGGGGATCTTCCCCACCCGGGGGAGAAGGGATGGAACCCATGTCCCTTGCATCTTCTGCACTGCCAGGAGTGTCCGTCATCAGCTGAGCCACCAGTGAAGCCCCTCGTGTTATAGGTAGGCCACATGCATTTCAGTACCAGTCCCAATTTATGCTACCAGAGAGATTGTTCAGAAGGAAATGCCCAAGTGAACCAGACAGGAAAGCTTAGGATGCGGCAGCCCGTGGCTTTACAGGCTGTAGATTTATCCTCTCGGTGATGGAGAGCCATTCAGAGTTGGTAAGCATGGAGAGCTGAGTGGTGAATGCTGTGTTTCATGCAGGAGTGTTGGTTCATGAGTACTGCAGCAGTGAGCATAATGAATCATTTACCCAGTGGACATAAAAGATATACCAAGTGAAATAGCTTTAAATAATTGGCTTGGAGTGGCTAGTAGCTAGCAAGTGGCTTTTAGAGATACCCAAGGTTGAGAGGATGTTTTTCTTGAACCATTTGCTATAGATGATGAAGTGGTAGGGTTTACTCTCTTCTTGTTTACTCCTTCCAAGTAGATGTACACAAAAATGCTGTTTTCCCCCTGTTCCTCCACCCTGCCACCCTATTAAAAAAGTTTACGACCTCCTCCTCAATACATGTAAAATTTGTACAAAAATGTCTCCTATGAAAATGATTTATAATCTGTAGACCTAATACCTGGGAAATGTCTGTTATCCTTTGCCTTGCTTCATTCCGTACTCCAAGGCCAAATTTGCCTGTTACTCCACGTGTTCCTTGACTTCCTACTTTTGCATTCCAGTCCCCTATAATGAAAAGGATGTCTTTTTTGGGTGTTAGTTCTAAAAGGTCTTGTAGGTCTTCATAGAACCGTTCAACTTCAGCTTCTTCAGTATTACTGTTTGGGGCATAGGCTTGAATTACTGTGATGTTGAATGTTTTGCCTTGGAAACAAACAGAGATCATTCTGTTGTGTCCAACTCTTTGCGACCCCGTGGACTGTAGCCTACCAGACTCCTCCATCCATGGAATTCTCCAGGCAAGAATACCCGAGTGGGTTGCCATTTCCTTCTCCAGAGCATCTTCCTGACCCAGGGATCGAACCTGGGTCTCCCGCATTGCAGTCAGAGGAACAGAAAGAAATACCCTTTGAGGCCACCAGGGAATAATTCTGGCTGAAGAATCCCAAAATACGGAAAGACACAGATGGTTCCACAGAATATCCTTGAAAGAGGGAAGAACTGAGGTTGAAGGATGATGTGAGTAAAAGTTGCTCAGCCACATCCAAATCTTTGCAACCCCATGGACTGTACAGCCCATGGAATTTTCCAGGCCAGAATACTGGAGTGGTTAGCCTTTCCCTTCTCCAGGGAATGTTCCCAACTCAGGGATCGAACCCAGGGCTCCCACATTGCAGGTAGATTCTTTACCAGCTGAGCCACAAGGGAAGCCCAATGATAAGACAGAAGATGATAAGAGAAGGAAATACAGTGAACCCAGCAGTCCTCAGGCCAGAAAGGCTCTCCTCTGAGACCTGGCCTGTGTGGGCTTCATGGTGAAAGCTGGCCGACAGCATGGCCTACTCTGCTTTTGGTAAACATCCAGCTTTGAAAATCTAGATTCGTACACCAGCATATAAAGCAACAATTATTTACTTTCCAAAATGGATCTCTTCATCAGGGGGAATTACAGTAAGAATTACCTTGTAGACCAAGGCCTCCACATGTATTTAAAACTTGATTTCTGTTCCTCTGATATCTGACACATTGGGTGAAAGGGAGCAGCGTCTCTCCTGACTGCACACAGACCTCATCTCTTCGTTTGACTTGTTAACTACATTAACATAATTCATGTTCCATGGGGTTATATTGTGGAAAATCAAGCAGAGTTGTGTCTTCTTGACAAACCAGATCCCCGCAATGAAGAATAAAATCCCAGCTCTTGTGAATTTACTAAGCTTTTATTAATTGCAATGCTTCCTTCTCCCTGAAATGTATAATCATTCCCTTTAGCCTGTTTTTTTTCCCACAGACCTAACCTTAAATTTTAGTCCTCTCCTGATCCAGTCTATAGCTGCCCCTTAATTTTAGATTTAGGGTGTTTCGGTTGAGAAGGAGAAAGCAGCCACCTTGAGGGTGAGAATGGGGAAGTGATAAGAAGAAAAAAGCCATGCTATTTTCCTTCTCGCCATGAAATCATGGTCTGCCAAAAGAAAAAAAAGACCTTTTGTGAAATGCGGTAGTTCTCTTCCAAATGAAATGGAAGGGTTACTCCAAAGATTAATGATTCTGAGATGTTAATTCAGAGGAGAATTTATTTTTAAAGGCTGAGATTTATTCTGAGCCAGAGGATTCTGAGTTCAGCTGGAGGACTAATGAAGCATGGATTTTATTTTGTGGAGTTCCTAGTGAGACTGTCAGTCATTTATAAAGGGGCCTGTTTGCGGGAATTTTAGATCTGGTTAAAAGTCTATGCATTCAAACTGTGAGATCCTTCTTCACTGGGAATTTGCTCCGAAAACATTTAGGGGAGGAGCTTATTTCTTTTATTCTTGAAGGGTTTTGTGTGTGCACATTTTGTGTTTTTAAGGAGGTACCATATTGGTGTGGATTTATGTTATTATCAGATTGCAAAGTTTAAAAGGCACATTCTCCTCAGTAGGGAATCTCCCTGTTCCTGTACTGGACAGTGTTTTTCTTGCCTGGGGTAAAAAATAAATTAATTTATTGAATCCTAACCGGTTATCTACCCAGACTCTAGTTAAGGATTGAGGGTTAAATCCCACCTAGGGCTAATTCTTGTTGACGTACGACAGAAACCAACACAACGTTGTAAAGCAATTATCCTCCCACTAAAAATAAATTTTAAAAATACATCTCTCGATGTACAGTACTTTATTAGAGTTAAATGTCTATGTAGAGCATGCCTTGTTTTCTTTGTCCGGAGTAATGCCTACTTTATCGCTCAGACTACATCCCTTCCCCATCTTCTTGTTCCTTTCCCATCAGGACTTGTCAAGACCCTGTGGACCTATGGCGTTAGCGTCCTCCTCACCCGTTAATGCTGCTCTTAGATCATATACCAATCCATGGACCCATCAAAATGTGCATTTTAGGAAACTGATGGGCAGAAGTGAAATGGCCTTTGCTTGAGTTCAGATGACAGAGTCTCTTTTTGTGGCCAACTGTCATGTTGACAGTCTTGAGTCTTGTGTTGAATTCAGCTCTGTCATGATGTAAAGAACATTCTCCATTAACAATAACCCATGGGATGTGGGGTGGAATATGTGGATCTTCCTGTGAGCCTGTTTGTCCTAATGGGCTCTTTCATCAACCAAACCTTCAGAAGGAGGTGACACTCAACCAGAGGGGGACCCTCCCTAGGAACTGCTACTAAATATGGGAGCTTCTAAGATCCAACAATCCCCACGAACCACACAGGCTTTGGGGATGTCCCTCAAGCCAGGCCAGCAGTTGGTCCCTAGCCCTTGCAAGAGCCTAGGTTTCACTGTGATGCTGCCTACCAGCTTGCTTGTTTCCCAGCTGGATGGTTTCAAGCCGCCCTTCTGGGCTCTCTCTTCAACAATTCTGACCTCATAAAATAGAAAGTCTCTAGAATACCTAGCTTGGTTAATGATAATTTATTCTGCAGATTGGGGCTGTAGAAACCCCCTTGCACAGATTAATGGGTATCCATTGGACATCAGGTAAATCTCAGCAGTGCAATTATTTGTACCTTCATTTTATATACTTTCAGTCACACACACAGAGCTGAGAGCTAGAGAGAGACATGGGTTAGCTGAGCTCTCCCATAAGCAGGAACGGCCAAAGAATGATTTATAACTTGCAGAAAGAGAGGCTAGGCTGGGGAGGGGGGAAGAGAGTAGCTGGGGAGGGAGAGAGAAAGAGCGACAGAGAGAGGCAAATGAGGACCAATCATGCCAAAATGAGACATGATTTGCTGCTGTATTCCTCTCCCGGCGTATTTTTCCTGGATGCCTCCCGAGCAGGGCTGCTCCGTCACTCCTGTCGTGTGTGTGCTCATGCATAAATTCAGGTCAAGTACAAAACCCTGATTTCTCTATTCATCATAGGAATGGGGAACGTTCTTATCAATACAGAACAAGAAATTGCAACTAATTTGGCTCATGACCTTATTCTTTTATCATTAATGTTTGAAATGGTGTTTGCCTAGCCATTAATGCATTCGGTTCAGTAAACTCAGGCTGTTTGAAATTTTCACTAATCCTTTCCTATTGAGGGCTTCCCCAGACCAGATCGCTTCTGAATAAAACAAAGCAAATACATGCACAGGTTTCTAAGATTTTTCTGAATCAGACATAATTTTACAGGGCACAGCATTTTAAAATGTGATTTTGGGTTTTTTTGTGGTTTTTTTAATCACAAATTCCAGAGTACTAAAGAATGAATGAACTGTTTACTGAAAATATGAATTACATGAACTTACCCTATAAAGTGTTCACGGATTGAGGGCTTTTTTCCCCCCAGAGAAAAAATGAACTGATACATAAGAATAAAAGTAGAAAAATGGTTTAACACCAAGCACAAAGATGCTTTTCGAATGAATCCATCTTTGCTATTTAATTTACATTTTGAGGGGTCATTAGGATGATGAATGACATGGCTAGAGAATAAAACACACTTCCTGAACAAAAGACGATCTCTGTAGCCTAATAACATTTTATGCCAGCACTTACATTTGTCAGAAGTGGATGCTATTTATCCCTATGATTATTTAAAAATCATTTTTATTGTCCTTTGTGCTGTGTCCTCTTCTGGGAATTTTAATTCAGAGTTTGACACCTACTTATTAACTTCAGTGAAGTATGGAGTACAAAAGCCTCTACTCCATAAAGAATTCCACACAGCCATGTTTATACTGCCCGCAGCTGTACACAAATTAGCTCAGTTTGGATTTGTTTCCATCAGAAATAGAATGTCGACTGGAAGAGCCTGTAACCTTTGCTTCCTCCAGGAAGCCAGTGCTCGCTCAGTCTGAATCATGCAGGACTGGCCCAGTCGACAGAAGGGGAATTTTCCTAATTATCCTGCAGCCCTTCTGCATAAATACATCACTTCCATTTCCCTCGCCTCCCCCAACTGCTCCTCCCCAACGACACTCCGTCATCTGTCACCATACGGAGGCCCCTTCTCTGCTCTCCCAGCCTCCATGTCGACTCCCACACCTCACTATCATTCCAGATTGCTTCTCCCCAGGCCATCTGTTCCCCTGGCTGTGGATCTTCCCATCTCCTCCGTGGACCAGGTTTGTTTCCAGGGTGGGTAGCACCCTTTGGAAATTGAGTGGGAGTCCTAGAAGCATGATGAGGTCCACGCCAGGAACCCTGGAGCTAGGGCTTCTCCGCGCACAGCACCCTCACCAACCCTCCCTCACTGCCTGTGAGCGGTCGCAGCATCCTTCTGCCCGTGCACGGCCTCACTTCGAGCCTTGATTGCCACACGCCACCCCAGAATGCCAACTCATTTTCCTTGTGACTCATCTTGGAGGCTTTTTTATAAAGGGCAAGTGTCTAATCTTTCCCAAGAGGAAAAACAGCCCTGATACAGTGAGTCAGAACCTCCAAGCAGCTCCTGCAGGGCCCTCCTGGGGCGCGTGACTTAGAACGCGGAGGGTGCAGTGCGGGCCCATCCGCTTTCATAGGATGTGCAAGGATTTCTTCATCATCTCCTTCCTGCATCTAGGCTCAAACGTCTGCCTACTTCAGATGGTCTTACCTTTCCCAGTAGGCTAGAAATAAAACAACCAGCAACAAAAGCTGAAAGATGAATTCTTGGAAAGTAAAATCCTGATACAAATTTTAAATCTCATTTATCAAATGATCTTGGCTGTTGATACCTCAAACCCATGTTCTGCAGAGAATCCAGCTTTGAGTTATGGATCTGGATTCGTTGGCAATTGAATGAACATGGAGCCATCATACTGCTGTCATTGGCATTTTTAAATGATATTAATAAGGAAGACTATTTCTCTTTGGTCCTTAACTACTTTAATTTTTTAAATAAAAGTTACAATGATGTTAGCTTATACTTAAAAGGGGTAACTGTTGTATCTACTCCCATGGACGCTAATAATAATCAAAAAGGGCATTAAAGACTCAAGAAAGCCTAAGATCAGTGTTTTCATAGTTAGGACAGGAGCACAACTGTGGCCTCGGACACACTGGCAAGACTGGATTGCTTGTGAATCTGGCCACATATGAAATAATAACCCATTTCTTTTGCTGCTTTTTGCAAAATAACCACAGTTGTTTATTCCCAGTCGACTCTGAGCTTTCCAACAGTTCAGAATTGCCTTTGCAGAGAACCTCTGACTGTTTTCCTACCATGAGGTAATAATAGAGAAATTTTACAGAGGTGGCTCTCTTCACCCACAGGAAATGGAAGAAAAACTGATACCCACTCTGCAGTATGTAATGCTTCATTAATATTATTAATATTGTTGTTATCTAGACATTTATGGAGCTGCTAAGAGGTTGATGAGCATGGCTCAGAAGATATAAACGTGGTCCCTGTTCACAAGCTGAATTTAAATAGCTTGGAGACAGATAGTATAAACATAAAAATTCAGGTAAAGGAAACGATTTCAAGAAAGGAATTCCATGAATCTGCAGAACTCGTTATGGACTGCCTAGGGAAGTGACTGACTTTTTTCAAAAGCATGAATAATAGGTATCTTTGTTAAAGAATACAATCTGGAAAACAGTTTTAGAACTGCACACTCTGTGTTTCCCTCACCATGACCAGCTCTGGGATTTTTTTTCTTTCAGCCCTATGAGTTATTACTTCATTGCCTCTACCCAAGATTCATGGGCTGCCCTGAGTGCAGACTTTATGCAGACAAAGAAAACCTGGTATCTCCTCCAGAGTGATCTGATTTTGTGGACTTAAAGTTGTTTAGCTTTCTCCTTCCTCTGCCCATGTTTAATTCAGATATTTGCAACATTTTCCATAGACTTAAAAGAGTCAAGGTGTGTGATTACTGCTTAAAAGTGGTCCAGTGACAGGGTACTATTAAAATAAGAGTGCAAAAACAAACCCTGTTGGCAGATTTCAGGAATCACCTGTCTTTCACTTGAGAGATGTCCCATTGCTAAATCAAGAATTTAGGGATAGTTTTTCTAATTGATTGAAATGTCTTACATGTTCTTAAATTTCAACTTATTATTGATTATTTTTAGACTGTATCAGTTTTGATAGGCTAGCCTCAGAGAATATGATAATGAAAAGAAATATGTCAGTGTTTACTGACAGAACAGAAATTTGTTTACTTTATTTCTACTAAAGTGTACTTATCATGAAATTGTCACCAAGTCCAGACTGGTACTGTTCACCATGAGCTAGGCCAATAAATGGAGAGATGAGTTCCAAAGAATAGCAACTTAACTCTGAAATCCAGCAGACCAAGAAGACAGTGGACTAGTGTTCCAAAGAACCATCTTACCTGAGTTAGAATTCAGGCTTCTTTTATCCTAAAAGGGCAGGGGGTGTGGCTGGTTGCTGCAAACTTCTTGTTGTCTGAGTTATTTTTTTTCTTGCAGCTGTCCACACAGGTCTGGCTGCACTGTTCTTATAAACCTCCAATAAGACAAATGTTATTCTCCATTCTGCAACTTTTTATCTCTGTATGAATCAAAAGTGTTATACCTCTAAAGATCAGAGCATGGAGAATGGACTGTCCTGTATATTGTGGTGGTTCAGTTGCTCAGTGGTGTCTGACTCTTTGCGACCCCATAGACTGCAGCACGCCAGGCTTCCTGTCCTTTACTGTCTCTGAGAGTTTACTGAGAGATGTGCATAAGTGTCAGCTTTTCCCCAGTGCTTTGAGGAGTTGGCTGGCAAACCCCAAGCGAGGTGCTTGGGCCACACAGGGGAGGCCAGCAGTTAGAGTTTTTTAGATCTCATCACTAGGGCCTTTGAAGGAGTCCCTGACTTGTTGATGAAAGGGAAAGAGGAGAGTGGAAAATGTTGGCTTAAAGCTCAGCATTCAGAAAACTAAGATCATGGCATTCGGTCCCCTCACTTCATGGCAAATAGATGGGGAAACAGTGGAAACAGTGACTGACTTTATTTTTGGGGTGCACCAAAATCACTGCAGATGGTGACTGCAGTCATGAAATTAAAAGACTCTTACTCCTTGGAAGGAAAGTTTTGACCAACTTAGATGGCGTATTAAAAAGCAGAGAGATTACTTTGCCAACAAAGGTCCGTCTGGTCAAGGCTATGGTTTTTCCAGTAGTCATGTATGGATGTGAGAGTTGGACTATAAAGAAAGCTGAGCACTGAAGAATTGAGGCTTTTGAACTGTGTTGTTGAAGAAGACTCTTGAGAGTTCTTTGGACTGCAAGGAGATCCAGCCAATCCATCCCAAAGGAAATTAGTCCTGAATGTTCATTGGAAGGACTGATGCTAAAGCTGAAGCTCCAATACTTTGGCCACTTGATGCGAAGAGCTGACTCATTTGAAAAGACCCTGATGCTGGGAAAGATTGGGGGCAGGAGGAGAAGGGGACGACAGAGGATGAGATGGCTGGATGGCGTCACTGACTCGATAGACGTGAGTTTGAGTAAACTCTTGAAGTTGGTGATGGACAGGGAGGCCTGGAGTGCTGCAATTCATGGGATCGCTAAGCGTTGGACACGACTGAGCAGCTGAACTGACTGACTGACTGACTGAGTGACTTGTTGATCTTTTACTTTTTAAATAAGCTTAATTTATTAATGTCCATGCGATATTTTTTTAAAACTCTTAGTTTAGCATACTGTAATCAGTTGTTTGAAAATTTGGCTGTAAGTTCAATTTGTTTTGACATTTGATTTTAAATGACAGCTATAATTTAATTTTTTAAAAAAGCTCCTAAAAGGTAGATACAAATGGAAGGAACATATCATTGGCTTGGCATTTTTAAGCATGATACTGATATCCCCCTGATCGTGATCCAATATCACTATCTCAGAGATATACTCAACCAGTAACTCTTTCAGCGGAAATGACTGATGAGTGTTCTCCTTTTTGTTAAATCACTGAGCTGGTTGTTTTGATCATGCCTAAATGGGCCAGAGGATGAGATTGCTGGATGGGATCACCGACTTGATGGACATGGGTTTGGGTAGAATCCCGGGAGTTGGTGATGGACAGGGAGGCCTGGCGTGCTGCGATTCATGGGGTCGCAAAGAGACACGACTGAGCGACTGAACTGAACTGAACTGAACTGAAAATAGGCCACAGCTCCCAGTTGGTCCCTCCTGTTCTTTCACCTCATCCTTAGATGGTACCTACCATCAGCCAGCTTTGTTCTTTACATGGTTTATTCCATGTAGTTCTCACAGCAACCCTGTGGGATTTGTCCTGTGCATTATCTCCATTCTACAAATAGGAAAACTGAGGCAGAGAGAGGTAAAGTTCTTACCACATAATCTTTGAGGGCACCGAGACCCTTACAGTGGGTCCCCAAGGCCAAAACTGTCTTCATAGTAATGTTGAGATAACAGCTATTTGTTGTTGTTTTCCACTGTGTTGACAGTCACACTTGGTGTGAAAACAATGGGAGAATAAAACTACCGGCTTCTTATCGTAAATAACTGCACTCACAGCCATGGACTCACAGTTTAAAAAAAACCAAAAACCTGCCAGTTTCACTTAAGAATGTCCTTGATGAAAAAGTGAAATTGTTCATTTTATTAGATTTCAACAGCTGAATACATGTCTTTCTAATACTTTCTAAGTGAGAGTATGTGTAAGGCATTTCTGTCTCCCCCATAGGGTGATAGGTTGAGAAAAACTACTTAGTGGCGCAAAAGGAAAATGGAACGCAACTTTACTTTAAAGAATGCCTGAGGAAAAAAAAAAAGAATGCCTGAGAGACACCCAGTGGTTCTAAAACTTGGGTGTTTGGCAGACAGCTTCTTTAAAGTGAATGCAGTGAGTCTGTCACTTCCAGGAAAACAATTGACAGTGTTTGTTGCTAATGATAAAATTTGAGCTTTGCAAATAAAAATTACAATTTTAGAAAAAACTTGTATCTGCCACTTAGGAGCTTGACAGCTACATTAACTTACACTCTTAAGATCTTTTTTGATGAGACTGGTGGTGATGTAAATAAATATGATTTCTTGATGTTTTCTATAATGAAATGCGTTAGCATATGGAAGATCTGTTTAATTCAACCAGCCAGTATTTTCCAAATTATCAGTGCATCCCGTTCCACATCCATGCATACATGTTATGCATGTGTAGGAGATTTTTCAAAGTGCCAGATAAACCAATGGTTTTTAATGCAATGGCATTTGAAAACGTCATTGCTATGATTTCAGAATTCACCTTACAACTAACCTTTCTCATTTCTCAAAACATTGTTGCTGTGATAATAAAAATCTTCACAACATTGCCTTCAGTTAATTGTTGTGTGGAAGTCAACCTTAAAGAAACATCTGCCAAATAAGCCAGTTTTATGAGCCTTTCCTTATCGTTAAGGATTTTTTTTAACTTATCTAAGGTTTTAATGTTTTATGGTGGATCAGAGAGACTTCGTCAAGAAGTGGAATAGAACAGAGCATAGTGTTATGATGTAGACAGACACTTAGTAGCTGATATTTATGGAGAGTGCATGCTCAGCTGCTCAGTCATGTCCAACTCTTTTGTGACCCCATGGACTTTAGCCCTCCAGGCTCCTCTGCCCATGGGATTTTTCAGACAAGAATACTAGAATGTGGTGCCATTTCCTACTCCAGAGGATCTTCCTGATCCAAGAATTGAACCCACAACTCTTGTGTCTCCTGAATTGGCAGGCAGGTTCTTTACACTGAGCCACCAGAGTGGGTGGCTACTATGTGCCAGGCATTTTGCAAGGAGATCCATCCAGTCCATCCTAAAGGAAATCAGTCCTGAATATTCATTGGAAAGACTGATGCTGATGCTGAAACTCCAATACTTTGGCCACCTGATGCTGCAAAGAATTGACTCATTGAAAAAGACCCTGATGCTAGGAAAGATTGAAGGCAGGAGGAGAAGGGGTGACAGAGGATGAGATGGTTGAATGGCGTCACTGACTCAATGAACATGAGTTTGAGTAAACTCAGGGAGTTGGTGATGGACAGGGAGGCCTGGCGTGCTGCAGTCCATGGGGTCGCAAAGAGTCGGACACGATTGAGTGAACTGAACTGAACTGAGACATTCTCTGTGAGGCAGGTGGTCTTACGTTTTACAGGTAAAGAAACAGATACAAAGTGGTTCTGTAACTGTCAAATGACAAAGTCAGCATTCAGACTGAGGCCATCCACATCCAGGGGTCACATTTTTAATTACCTTTCGGGGAATTTAACCAATTTGATGGATAGAGTGGTTTCTTTCTGTAATTGATAATTTTGCACATAATGCTTCTTATAGTTGCTTATTGACCCTTTTTTTCCTGCAAAAAGCTGCATTGTTTCTGCTCTTCCCTCCACTCAGGGGAGAAGGCTTCCAGGGTGGTTAAAACCTCCCTCCTGGAGGCTCCTAGTCCCAGAGTGCCAGCCTTTCTCCGGGGTCCTGGCCCAGCCCACAGGGTAGCCTGACCTCTGTGAAGGATAGTCAAGAGGTCACCTTCCTCCTCATTGTCCTAGTGTAGGAAGTGGTCCTCCAGGAGGTCACAGGGATGGGGCGTGGGGGACCTGTGTGAGCTGAAGTATCTGGGCTGGGATGTCCAGGGTGCCACCCCCCACAGAGGCCAACTCTGTATGTGTGTGTGGGGGGGCAGGGTAGTAGGTACATCCTCCCACTCTCCTCTGCCAACTGAGGAAGTGCCCACACCCCTCGGGTCCACGCCATCAGGGCGGAAGTCTAGGTTCAGAGGGAGGAGGTTTGGGAGGTGAATGCAGATCGCTGGGGAGGTGATCCAGTTGGGTCTGGGAGCTCAAGGCTGCTCAGTGACAAGATGCCAACTGGAAGCAGAGGGTGGCCAAGACGGGGGTCCAGAGGCGGAGGCTGGGGAGAGGCGTGGAGGTTTCTCAGCTCTGTTAGGTAGAAGCAGTAGCCTTGAAGTGAGGCCTACCTGCAGGACCACCAAGTTCACCGTGTATTCATTTTCTACAAACTTTCTCACGGGGTCCCTGCAGATACACTGAGGCCTCACCAGGGCCTGACCCCGGCCAGCATCCCCGCCACTAGCTCCTTTGTGCCCGGCTCACCTGGACCTGGTGAATTCCCTAATACAGGTTCCCTGTTATCCAGCCAGCCCCTCACTGAACGCACACATTCCTGCTCTTTCTGAATGCTTAGGAATAGTGTGAAATTAACTCACGGAGAAGAGCAGAATTTTGAGTTCCTCCACTAGTGACAAGATTTTTTAATAACATATGACTTTCCCCTCCTAAATCCTCCCATCGAAGTGATCCTCTGTGACAAGGTTCTGTCGTTACACACTGGCTTCACGGGCTGGCCGGCACATCACTGTGTACACTGGGATGCCTCCCGGGTAACACGGGGTACGCTCTGTTACTCTGTGTCCTCTGAAAGGACACACGGTGGTGGACCTGCTGGGCTGGAGAGAATGGATACAATTGAATATGGTAAGTCCCCTATATAGGAACGAGTTCCTTTTTGAGAGTGAGTTCATTAAGTCCAGTTTGTTCGTAGGTCCAAAATGTTAGCCCAGGTACCCAGCTAACACAATCGGCTATGTAGTCCTCTGCTATAACAGGTTTATGATACTTTTCACACAAATAATCCATAAAAAACAAAACGTTTTGACTCTTAACTGTATAGTGCGTTGGAAAGCACAGTAGTGAGTGTCACAGTGGCATCCAGGGGCTGGCGTTGACTGCACAAGCAGAGGGTCACTGACTGGGTTAGGGAGACGAGGTGGGAGACGGAAGAGCTGAAGGTCATCAGCAACGGGAGACGGAGGGCGGGCTGCAGTTTCACGCACGCCTGACGCTGATGGAATGAATGCACAGGCGCATCTTTGAGAGTCTGCAACTTGAAGGTTCGTATGTAGAGGACTTACTGTGCTACTTGTTCAGCATTTCTTATTATTCAGTTAAGTCAGTGCCAGCACTTCCTGGGGACAGATGTTGTCATTTCCAAGGTTGTATTAGTGATATTTTAAATTGTGGGTTCTCTGCAGTAGAAAGCCTATCCCAGTCATATTTAATTCTCTCCCATCTGCCCACACCTACCCTGTAGGCCTGCAACTGACACATGGGCATAGTGGGTGTTGAGTAAATGTTTATTGAGCCAGTGCCTTCTTTTTATGGAATGCCTTTGCTGAGATTGAAGAAGTCCTATAATTTTATCAGCCAAATAAATTCTTTTGGGTATTTTCTGGGAAGATTGCTGATCTCATCCTTTCCAAATTCTGGGCATGTGTTGGATGTATCGACTACCGCTCTCTCTGTATCATCTCCCACGGGGAAGTGGGCCCTTTGTTGGGAGACAGTTCGCTGAGACCTGTGAGCTGGCTGGGGCCAGGTGGGGGTGGCCAGGGCCATCTCTAAGTCCAGAACTAGGAACTTGTATTCAAGATCGGACTGTTGGATCTTGGCATAGCTCCCTTTCTTCTTTCTATAAAGAGACAGCTTCCTACAAAGAGAACACAGCGTCCAGCCAGAGAATAGTAACTTTATCCTCTCTGCTTCTTTGATGTTGTTCAGAGGATCCGAATTGCTACTTATTAAAATGCTCAAGTCGCAGGGTCATCCCAGACAGACTCATTGTTCTCAGAACTCTTCCTGCAGTGCTCATCCCCTTCCTACTTCTGTACTGAAACTCCCAGCCCCCTCTCTCCAGAACTTTCCTAACAAGATAAAAGGCCCCTCCTTCAAGACCTTCCTGCTTCAGGACACATATCCCTTCAGGGCACCACCTGTCAGACCTCTACCCCCTAGCCCCTGCCTGTCCTGTCTACCCTTCCAGCCTAACATTGAATTTCAGTCAATTCCAGCTAATGTTGAGTCTGTTTCCCGTGCTGTGCCCTCTCTGTGAACTATGCAGACAAGATTAGCAGATACAATTAGCTGCTTTAAGATTTAAAAAAAAAGAAAGAAAGAAATCACAAGGACTCGATTTTAATTATTGCCCTATTGCTTAGGACTGCTTGGAATGTTGGCTTTTTTGATAGTCTGTCTCTGAAGCAGGGAGAGTGTGGGATATGCGTAGACATCAGACACAGGATTTCTTTTTCTTCCTAAGGAACGAAACCAAGCATGCTTTCAGAAGCTGTGAGAACCTTCTCATGAGCTGGTAGGTCCCATCTGTGCGTTTTTCAGTGACATGCTTCAAGTACACAAGCTGCAGACAAAGGACCTTAAAAAAAAAAAGTAAAAAAGAAAGAAAGCGAAACGTGGGTGTTAATGAGAAGGCCCCAGCTTGACAGCTGTGAGGAGGGCTAGTCTCTTTCTCTGTGTGCCCACCTGTCCCAGTGGTGTGGTTAGCACACTCGCACTTCCTGGGGGGAGTTTGGCATTCAGAGGTGTCACCTAGCGTCTGGATGCCCCAGAGGACGCTTTCCCATGTTGTATGTGAGGTTGCGGTGCCCCGCACCCAGCACTGTCCTGTGGAGACCACAGTGAAATTGATGGAAGAAATGGTGAGCCCCTTGTCTGTGTTTTCACTCCTGGGGACTGGAGCGGGAACTTGGATGGGAAGAGCAAAGTGAGAATATTCTGAGCATGAGATGGAAATTATCTGCAGTACTGTCTTACTCATGTTAAGTGTTAGTCACTCAGCCGTGTCTGACTCCTGGGACCCCATGGACTGTAGCCCACCAGGCTCCTCTGTCCATGGGATTCTCCAGGCAAGAATACTGGAGTAGATTGCCATTCCCTCCTCCAGGGGATCTTCCCTACCCAGGGATCCAACCCGGGTCTCCTGCATTGCAAGCAGATTCTTTACCATCTGAGCCAACAGGGAAGCCCTCTGTCTTATCTACGGAAGTCATCACATGACCTTCTCTAGAGGCCCTTTGGCAAACGGGGGCTGCCAGCAATCTTTTTGGAAATACAGACCCGGGGACACTATATGATGGGTTCCTTGACTGCTAGAGGTTGCTCCCAGTCCCATGATACCAGTAGGTTATTCTAGTCTTGTTGCTGTGATGAGTTTTCCAGTAGGCTGACTTCAACCTCATCTGCCGTAATAGATTTGAGATGGCTCTTGAATGAATTCTCCAGGCAAGAATACTGGAGTGGGTAACCGTTCCCTTCTCTATCTTCCCGACCCAGGAATGAAACTCAGGTCTCCTGCATTGCAGGCGGATTCTTTACTGCCTGAGCTGCAGCTTGGAACTCCCTGCTTTCTCTTTGGTTTTTCTCCTCTTATCAGTTCCATTCAGACCTACTATGACAGTTTACAATATTACCCATGTTTAGGAGTGGCCATGACTATCAGAATTCTTCCATAAAATTGGGATTTAAAGGAGCAAATGTGTATGTGCTAAGTTGCTTCTGTTGTATCTGACTCATTGCGATGCCATGCCAGTCTCCTCTATTCATGAGATTCTCCAGGCAAGAAGTGGAGTGGGTTGCCATGCCCTCCTCCAGGAGATCTTTCTGACCCAGGGATCGAACTCATGTCTATTCTGTCTCCTGCATGGGTTGGCGAGTTCTTTTCCACTAGTGCCACCTGGGAAGCAAATACTCCCTCTCATATTAGAGAAGCTACTTTACCAGCTTTCATTTTCTCACCTTTTGGCCTTCTCTTTCAGTTACTGGGGTTCCTTAATATATTATTGGGAGAAGAACTGCTGTAACTTCCATTGAGTGTTTTTACATCTTTATTAGTTTTAGGAGAACTCAGCATCTGATCATCCTAAAAGAATCCTCTGCCTTATGAGGCAGAGCCAAGCTGCAGAAACTGAAAATGCTGGAGAGTTGATTCTCCAGCCTCCTTTGAAACTGGGGCTTAAGCTCATGATACAGGCTCTGCCAGCTTGATTCATCCCCCTCCAGATACCCGGTCAGAGACTTGTGGTCCAAAGATGTAGGGAATGGGTGGAGTCCATCCAGTAAGGATGCCAACAGTGGAGACAGTGTCCTCGGGTTTCCAGGCTGCTGTTTCCTTGTAGCACTTTCCCACCACCCAGTGCCTGCCACCCAGTGCTCACTGATAGGGATGGGGCCCATCAGTTACAGAGAGGCATCTTCCCCAGACCCCAGCCATGCACGCTGTGCACCTTCTCTGTCTTTTAAGGTCTTCAAGCCTAGCTTCCCAGATCTCGTGCGGTGTCTGTAAGAAACCCAATATTCTTTTAATAAATGCCATTTCAAATTAAGTTCACTAGAATTGGTTTCTGTAGCTTTCTACCAAAAGCCACATTGAATAGTTAGCCTCTCTCATAGAATGTGAAAGAACTAATAAAGAGACATACATAGTGTAACTGGTAGGTGGTCATAAAACGCTATGAGTTAGGAGTTTACAATTCACCTATTCCATTTCCGGTCAGTCTAAGATGGAAAAGTAGCTTCCAGGCTTGGCATTAATATCTTCAGAGACCCTGTAGTCATTGTATATTCTAGCCAATTTCTGGGAAGATCTGAGTGTTGAAGAGATGTACGTTATCTTGCAATTCCACTGCCAAGCACGATGCTTGACACATAGTAGGAGTTCAACAAATACCAGTTGAGTGAATGAACCGTGTGCCCTTCATTGGCTTTAATTTCCCTTTCAGAAATGTGAGGGCTATAGAATATCCTTGACTTTTCAGTGACATCATATGTTCCTCTTCTCTGGGCGCCTTTCTAATGAATGGCTTCTGGAACGTAGCACAGGGCACTCTATTTCATCCAGAGCAAGGTTGTCCTTTTTCCTGCAAAAAAAAATAATAATAATAATTTATAAGTCAACTTTGCTTCACTGTCAACTCCCACCAATAACTTCTAAGTTGTACACACAGGAGGCTGCTTAAGCTCCAGCTCGTATGTTCTTGGAGTTGTATCTTTGGCCCTAAATATAATATTCATTTATCTCTATTAAATTCCATTCTGTTAGAATGCCCCATCCTGCTTAATGAGCTCTTTCTGAATCTAATTCTGGCATCAAACATATGGAGTATGTGTGGCTAAAATAAGCAATGTGACAGCCAGGACCTTCTGTGCTCATATAAATAATTCTTTGGTTTACTCTTTAATCACTCTTTGTTTCCATAGCTCATTGCTCATGGGTCAAAGCTGCCTGCCCAGTTGTATTTTTTTTTTTTTTTTCCATCAAAGGCTTTCAAAGAGTCAGCCCAGAGAAGCTGTCCCGTTTCCACCAGCTGGGATGGTCCCTGTTGCTGTCTCCGCCGGCACTGGCGGCTGGGCCACAGCAATCAGAGTTCTGCAACTTGTCCTTCCAGCACTCACCTACCCGCAGCTCGTGTTGACGACCGTTCAGCAGCTCATACAGCTGTTGCCTGAGATCATCAGTGCCCACATGTTTTCGGCAGTGTTCTCAAATTGTCTCTCAGCATCTCTTCTTTCTATTCAGTGCTGAAGAAGGTTCCTACAGGACGCTGATTAAAATGCCTGAGAAGCAACATGTGACCACCCTGTCACCTCTGAGTATCCAGCGGCACAGAAGGCGTAACTCTTGGGCCTTTTGTTTCCTTCTAGGCTCTGTGGGGTGTTGCTGGTGCTGAGTGCTGTCTGTCATGCTCCCGAAGAACGTGTCAGCCCTGAGTCACGTTCAGCTTCGTGTTCAGTGAATGTAATAGGTTGTGGAGCCACATTCAGGCAAAGCTGCCCGGTTCACTTTCCCTGATGCAACTCGGGTTGCTTGCAGGTCTCCCTGGCATCGACTAGCGTGTAGACTCGGGCTTCTCCCCGCCCACGGGAGGGGCAGTACCAGCAGCGTGATCGTGGTGTCTGCGGAGTGAGTGGCCTTCGGATAGCGGGTCACATGGCTGATCGAATGGCTGATTGTAGGATTCTCCTGACATTCGTAGACTGCTGAGAATTTCTTTCAAAGGACTGGATTCATAGTTATCCCAATCTCCAGATCTGTGTTTATGCTTAAAAAAGGTATGAAGTACATCCAACAAAATAGAAACTGTTGTGGAACTCTGCTTTACTCCATCCCTCGTGATCATGGAAAGGTTAAGTGGACTTTTAAAAATGTGTGGATTTTTCTGAGCAGATGAACTTGTCAAGACCCTAGAATCCAACTCCAAATGATATCACACACCTTGGATAAAAGTGACAGACCCAGAGTAGAGACTTTGATCTTATCCCCTGTCTCTTTTCTGTCTGGGTTATGCAGCCATCATCAGATTCTTTGTATCATAAATCAAATAAAAGCTACATAAACTGTAATTCTGCGAGACCACAGTGGGTGAGATTGGGCAGTAGCTAGACTAGTCAGATGTTGCAATAGTAGTGAATTCTCTTGGAGGCCCCCGGCAACAACTGACTTCCTCAGGTTCCCTTGGGAAGGTGATTGAGAGGAATTTAAATGCCAGCGAGATAGGTGGTTTCTGCTGCGTCTTCCTGGTACCCTCATGGCTTGGAAGTTCTTCATTAGTGTCTCTCTTTTATCCCCTTCTCTGTCATTCCAATGTGACGTGTTTGTTCCACCCTTGGGAAAGAAGCAACATCTTTGTGGCCTGTGGATTTCAGGTGAAAATTGACCATGAACCTGCCGTGTTACTTTTCATGCAGTGCTTCCATCCCCCTCTGGCTCAGAGTTGCTCAGTTAGGATGCTGTCGACTGACTCACACACCCTGGCCACACACAGCCCCAAAACCTCTGGGTCACCTTGTCAAGAATGGGTCTACTGTGTGGATAAATTAGTCTCCACTAAATCATATTTTTGTGTCTTTGGATAAAAGCATAATGTGTACATTACTAGTTGATTTTTAGAAGTGGTCTCTATAACAGGGCATGTAAGAAACATAAATCAGTGGAGGAACTCAGATATTTCCCAGTGTCTCTAAATCATACTTTTATTTATTTAAGATACTTTATTTGGAGGCTAAAGGATTAGGGTTAGGGTTGTGTGAATTCTTTCCTGAAATCTTTTTTAAGTGAAGACAAAATAAATAGAACAGTCTGACTCTGATGTTTATACAGTTTAAATCAGTCATCAGCTAACTTCATAGCGCATGAGAAAATAGTATATTTACACTGAAATAGTCATCTTCATAGCACAAAAGTGTTACTTTTACTCTGAAATAGTTATCCTTTTAGCACAAGATACATTTTTAACTTTTTTTGTCTGAAATAGGCAATTTTATCCTTTTTTTGCCTCTAAAAAAGGAGCAAGAGCTCCTTTTTGAAAGACAAAAACATCCACATTTTTAAAAGCTTACTTCTTCTCAGCCTCTGTTATTACCTGCAAAAATCAATGACCACAGTAAACGAACAGCAGAGTCTTTATTGAGCAAGGTAGATGGATTCGTTTTGAATTCTGTGGTTCCATTTCCTTTGCAGAAAAAAATCTGTTGAGATTTTTTATTGAGTATTTCCATTTAAAACTATTTATTTTAATAAAAAATCCTGGTTATAATATTCATTGGCCAAACTAGCTTCATTAGATGATAGAAGTGGTTAGAATAGAGCACAGTGTAGTGACCACAGGGCTCTTTTTAATTGCCATCAGAACTACTTAAAAGAAGGACACAAAGAGGAAACCTTTGGTATCCAGCACAGAAATTTAATTTAGACCAGAAAACTGAGTACGTTTTATCACAATCTCATTTAGTTCCTTTCCTTTCATGAGGCCTTTGCCTTTGGCATGCTGACACACCAAAAAGGTCTCAGAGATCCCTTTTATGCTTGTAAAATATTGTCTTGTACTCAGCTGTTACACAGGGTGAAGAGCATAAGGGATGATTCGAGACTGTGGACGTTCCCTGCCTAAGTACTTTATAGGCCAGTGTCAGGACCACAGAACCGTGGTACCCGGGCCAGAGTAATGATGCATAAACATGGCTAGATGTCAAAACGTTAAATGAGGGAGTCTTGGGGAGGATGGGGGATAGAGGAAGCCTTCAAAAGCTAGGCAGTGAAGAAAGAAGTGGACCATTGTGAGGAACAAAACAGCTTTCAGAGTCTGTGACAGTCCTCACTTTAAGAGAACAGGAGAGCTTAATAAAAAGGTGGCAGATGGGAAATGTTGACAAGAAAATAGGTCATAAAAGGATTTATGAGCAACTTGCAAAGTTTTCTTAAAAATTGTATTAAACAGAAAGGTAGTAAAACTAAAAAGCAAGGGAATGACAGACACACCATTTGGGATGGGGAAGGGTGGGTGATGAGGTGAGGAGCACAGTGGACCTGAAAATATATTTTAATTCTGTATCTGAAGCTGTTTGGATATACAAATAGGCATTTTACTGTTTCTCTTTAAAGCATGCATATGTGTTATGAACACACTTTTGTATGTGTTTATATATAGATAGATAGATAGGTATTTATTTATGGCTGCATTGGGTCTGGCTGTCTCTAGTTGCAGTGAGCAGGGGCTGCTCTCTAGTTGCGGTGCTCGGACTTCTCATCGCAGGGGCTTTTCTGGTTGCAGAACATGGGCTCTGGGTGCATGGGTTTCAGTAGGTGTGGTACATGGGCTCTAGAGCTCAGGTCAGGAGTTGCGATGCTCGGGCTTAATTGCCCCGAGGCATGTGGGATCTTCCCGGCGTTCGTGCTGAGTCACTTCAGTTGTGTCCGACTCTCTGAGATCACATGGACTGTAGCCCACCAGGCTTCTCTGTCCATGGGATTCTCCAGGTAAGAATACTGGAGTGGGTTGCCATTTCCTTCTCCAGGGATCTTCCCAGACCAGGGTCAAACTTGTGTCCCCTGCATTGGTGGGTGGATTCTTGATGACTGGACCCCCAGGTAGGTCCTGTATGACATATTTGAAGTAAAACATTTAAGAAAGAGAATGAGGAGTGGGTTAAGGACCCAGGAGCCTAAGATTTATAACCGTGCCAAGAATACACTTGAGGATTTCAAAGTAATAATGATGACCTCACATCTTGTCTTTGGAGCCAGGCCCTTTTCAGTCACTTTTCAATGTAATACATGTAATACACTGACCTCTGTAACATGTTATTGCCATGATCATTTTTTAGAAGTTAAAAAAAAAATTTTTGACACTGCTGAGTCTTCATTGTGGCATGTGGGATCTAGTTCCTTGGCCAGGGAGCACAGAATCTTAACCACTGGACCACCAGGGAAGTCCTGCTATGGCATGGCCATTTATACAGAGGTGGGAACTTAGACGCGCAGTGTGGCTACAGTGCAAATCCAGGCACTGCTCTTGGCCTCTTTTCTATACCACCTATATAGTAGTAAATAAACTAAATAAAACCTGTATTGACTCTTGGAAATATCAAATTGTCTTCTTTTTTTTTTTTAACATTATTGAAGTATGGTTTATTTACAGTGTTGTTTTTCTTCTGTACGTCAAAGTGACTCAGTTATACGTATTTTGATGATGGCCTTTGTGACCAATGTGAGGCAAAGCTCACTGTAGTCTCGATTTGCATTTCCCTAATAATTAGTGATGTTGAGAATCATTCTCGTGCCTGTTGACCATCTGTATGTCTCAGATTGTCTTTTGAATCAGAGAGGTACAAAACTACAAATGAAACCAATCAGTAGCAGCATTGATTTTGGAGCTGTTGACCAAGACCCATCATTTAACTGGCAAATTGCTGAAAGCCTGGTGACCAGTTGAGTTGTTTCCATCAGGAATTTAATGAATTAATATTTATGAGTCATTTCCGGAAGAGGCTAGCCAGTGAACATCATTAAAGGCGACAGTCACTGAGTGCAAAATGCCAGGCAACACGTGGAGGGGTGGGGATGTGGTTTCCATAGGGAATATCTTGACTAACCCAGAAGCCACAGTTTTGAGAGAAGATATAAATTTGTTAATAGAGAGAAGCCATTGAAAACTCACTTAGATTATCAGAAGGCCATTAAAAACACTCTGTACCAAGATTACTAAAACAAACAAAAACAGAAAAATAAAGCTGAGCTTTCATGTAATTAAAGGTGGAGACATGGAAGGAAGAAAAAGCAATGTTTTGGAGTAGGTAGAAAATGATCATATAGAAAACAAAGGATAAGCAGGTATATTTCTGGATGATGATAGATAATCATGTAACTCCGCTAGGATTATCCTCAGTATTAGCTTGGGATCTAGTTAGTTACCATATTCCTAAGTATGCAAGTATATTACAAACTTGGTTGTAATATGAGAATTTCCCAGGGAACTTGTTAAAACTGTAAATTCCTGGATCCTACCCCAGAGATTCTGATTCAGTAAGTCTGGAACTGACCCAGTAATTGGTTATTTTAACAAAAGTTCTAGATGATTGTGCTGTGGATGGTTTCTGACCATGGTTTCTCCCCTCACTGCCCTCCAACAGTTCATACTAAAAATGATATGATTCTAGAAAACAGGGTGCAGAGTAACATGTTTGCAGATTAGCTCTAACAATTCTTCTGAAGAACAGCGCGGTCAGGAAAGCTCCCAGGAGAATCTTCAAAGACTGAGTGGGCAGTAAAGAGAGACATTAGCTTTACTGTAGGCAAGTGTAAGATAATGACAATATAGGAAAGCAACCCAATCTCAATCTAACACTGTATTTAGGATGTGGGAAATGCAGAGCTACAATATTTTATTCTGGAGATTATTTCAGAATATAATTTAACACAGATGTATTCATAAAGGATGAAACCTCACATTTTTAAATTTTTTAAACATTTTATTGACTTTATCTTTTCAGAGATATTTAAAGTGTAAACATTTTAAAGTGTAAAATTTTCCTTTAAGGAAAATTGAGGGGAAAGCACAGAGAGATGTGTCATATAATCCCAGCTTCCCAGGTGGCTCAGTGGTAAAGAATCTGCCTGCCAATGCAGGAGACACAGGAGACACTATCCACCCCTGGGTCGGGAAGATCCCCTGGAGGAGGGCATGGCAACCCACTCCAGTATTCTTGCCTGGAGAATCCCATGGACAGAGGAGCCTGGTGGGCTATAGTCCACGGGGTCGCCAAGCGTCAGACACGACTGAGACGCCTGGGCACACACGTACTAATGTTGCATTTCTATATCTTAATGTTTTTTATGCTTAAAAATCACAACATGTATTCACCCTAGTTTAGTTTGCTAATGAGCTGTTGACAGAATGGCTTGGAAAAACCTCTACATTCTTGGAAGTAAAGCAAGCACAGTAAAATAAAAAGGCCCTGTGGTTCCAAAATCCAAGAATGCAGTGATTATATTAAACAATTTCTAACTGTTACAAAGAAAAACTAAATAATACAGAATCATTTGATAATCAGCATAGTTATTTTAGGATTAAAAATTATTCAGTCTTATTAACAAACTGTGACAATTGATCACAATTAATGCAAATAAGTAGGATGCAGTATTATGTACTGATTCAATCAACTGTGCTTGTAAATGAGTGACACAATTATAGGAACAGTTTGCAAATGCGCTCCCAAACATAGTCACCAATTATGATTACTCACTTATTTAGAATCAAAGAAGATTAGTTTCACAGTTTTCCCCTTGAGAAAATAAATGTTCATGTGGACAATCTTGAAATCTATGTGCATAGGTCCCTCTCCAAATAATTTAATAATAAGTAAAGATAAAAATTAGAGTCCTATTAATCAGTCTCCGATTCTTTCTAGGAAAAGACTGAAGAATTTAAAGAGATGGACTCAATAAAAACAGAGCTCCTTAATTTCTAGCAGAATTTCAATACAAGAGGCAAAAGTGATAGGAGGCTGGGAGCTATAACTAATGTATGTGTGTTTATGTGAATTGGGTGTATGGATTTTTTTCTCTGATAAACAGTTATAGTTACAAACTTGTCATGTTTTCTTGTTCTGCCCAAAGTTGTTCTCGTTCTCTTTACATGTTTTCTTGTTCTGCCCAAAGTTGTTCTCGTTCTCTTTATGTTATTACTCTTTGGCTACATGAGATTCAAAGAGTTGCTAAACACAGTCAAGATTGCTAAGAAGTCAGGAAATAAAAGCATTAGACAAAAGCAAAAGAGGTGAGTGTGAAGTGAAAGTTTTGGGAAAGAGTTTTATGAGACCACATAGCTTTCTGTGCAACATGAATGCCCCTGGCCATATGTATCAATAACTTCTTTGCTGGCTGATTTGTAGACGTTAACTCAAGGGCAGTGTACCTTTGCAGACCGCTGGAAGTCACTGAGTACCTCACATCTAGCCTTGTACAGTTTTTTGCATTTGTGAGGTTACAGTTACAACTTCATTTCCAGAGAACTTAAATGTCTAAGAGATGTTCCTACTGTCTGACTTCCTTTGAGCTCTCCCTAAACTATTCATCAAGTTGTTTAAATATGTTTTTTTTTTGCATACTTATATTTTATTATAAAAACATACACTTAATTAACTAAAACTACTAATTAAAAATCAGAAATGGGTAAATAAATATTTGTTCCATGGAGCAGATTGTAAATTATAGCCAGACAAGCCAGACCATTATAAAAATAGTAATATGTTTTGTTATTTTTTTAAAAAGTCTTCTAGATACAAAAGTAACATTAACATTTAAAATATACTCACCAGACCCCAGCCTTTTGAGGTGATAGAGACTTATCTCAGAGATATTGCAGGTTCAGTTCAGAAAGCAAGTCACCTGATTTTTTTTTTTTTTGGTTTATCAGTGCATATAAAAGATATATTTACACTATCCTGTAGTCTATTAAGTTTGTGATAGCATTAATTCTAAAAACAAACAAGCAGTGTTTTATGCCTTAATTTAAAAATACTTTCTTGCTAAAAAAAAAAAAAAGCCATCATCTGAGTCTTCAGCGAGTTGTAATATTTTGCAATAGTAACATCAAAGATCACTGATCACAGCTTAACATAACAAATATAATAATTGTGAAAAAGTTTGAAATATTTTGAGAATTACCAAAATGTGACACAGACACATGAAGTGAGCAAATGCTGTTGGAAAAAATGATGTTCATGGGTTTGCTCAACTCAGGGCTGACACGGACCTTCAATTTGTAAAAAATCACTATATCTATAAAGTAACGAAAAGTAAAGTGCCATAGAACGAGGCATTTATATTCTGACTTTTACATGTGAATTAAACGCGCTATTCAATCATCAAGAATTAGGTTCCCACTGTATCCCAAAGATACTTTGTGAAACTGTTAAATTGAATGTAACACCTTTTTAATTCCTTTGAAACCCCAAGGATTTCTGTTGTAAATTTTTAATTCTCTAGGCCTTTATAAATTTTGTAAATTTTACCAGGCATTGGAATTAGCTTGTAAGATGAATTATGAACTGAAATACAACCAGTGAACTTCAGGCAGCTTTTCTGTCTCACCGGTTGAACTATTTATCACAAATGCTTTGCTCAATTTGATGGACACACATCTCTGCAGTGCTGGCCGCCACTGTGTTAGGTGCACCAGGTATATCCTCAGGCGGATGCTGGAAGGCTCATGCTCATTTGCACTCTGTTTCTCTGATTGAGATGAAGTCGCTTCTCTAGTGGTGGGTGCTTTGGGTTATATAGTAGGGTGCGTCATCTGTTACTGACAATGGAAATAACGGCTTTGTAGATGTCATTTTTTAAAAATTATTTTTTATGTGAACCACTTTTAAAGTCTTTATTGAATTGTTTACAATATTGCTTCTGTCTTATGTTTTAGTTTTCTGGCCATGGGGCACGTGAGAGCTTAGCTCCTTGAGCAGAGATCAAACCCAGTTTTACATTGGAACTCGAAGTCTTAGCCACTGAACCTCCAGGGAAAGTCCCACTGTAGATGTCATTTTAAAAGTTAGGTTGAAAATTTAGGTCTCCGACTTACTGCTGGAGACGGGGTAGGTTTTGCTGATGTTAATCTTCTAACGCCTTTCTCAAAAACCGCATTGGCAGTGTTCACTCACTGTCCTCCATTCGGTCCTGGGCTTCCCACTCTGTGACTGTCCTTCTGTCTTCTGCCTCTGCAGCCATTTTCCTGTAGACTACTGTAGAACACCCCGTCTATTCTTTAAAGTTTAAGGCACTTCTCTAAGAATCTCTTATTGATGAGACAAGAAAGCTAGCTTGACCCTAAACATACATTGGGTTTCCCTGATGACTCAGACAGTAAAGAATCTGATTGCAATGCAGGAGGCCTGGGTTTGGTCCCTGGGTCAGGAAGATCGCTTGGAGAAGGGAATGGCTAGCCACTCCAGTATTCTTGCCTGGAGTGTTCCATGGGTAGAGAAACCTGGTGGGCTACAGTCAATGGGGTCATAAAGAGTCGGATACAACTGAGCAACTAATACACTTAAACATACATTGCTCATTTCTTAAGCTTGAAAAGTCAACTCAGTTTGGTCCACAGAAATATCTGAATACTGATGTATGGCATGGAATAGTAGTTGAGAATGCGTTCTTGGCCTGCAAAGTTGGGTTTGGACTATGGTCCTGCCACATGCTAGTCTTGTGACACTGAGGAAGTTCCTCTTTTACAAAATGTGATAATAGTGGTATCCACTTTGTAAAACTGTGATGATTGGGATAGATGATGAATATCAAGCACCGTGTCTGGCAAGTTAAGACACTCAATGAAGTTGGCTATTATTTCTGAGACTGTGACATCAATATGCAGAGACCAATAGACTTAAAACAAGTGTGTGTTCATTAAGTTATATGTAGTCACCTCCATGTTCCTTTTTCTGGAACAGTTGACATTAATCTTCCTCACTATATTGTCTACTCCATCAGAAGAGTGAAATGAATATTATGATTCTAGGTATAATTCGAGAAGCTGTAAACACCAAGGAATTCAACAGAAAAAAAGGAACCTGTTTTAGAAACCATTGGGTTGAAGTAGAAAATGCAAGCAGGGTGATTTTTTTGTAACCTGCTGTAGAGCCATATGGTTGCTGAATGTGTTGATGCTGGTTTTAAGATTCCTGAGTATTTTAAACTTGAAATGTTATTTTTTTAATGATTTCAAACATCATTTCTTTCAGGGCCTTTTCCCAATGTTGTCATCACATTGAACAGATGGCGTGATGGCATGTACATTTGCATTCTGTAATCCTGCCATGTTATTTGCAAAATTTCTTATCACAAACCTGTGATTCTTTTTCTACCTTTTCAGTATGGCTGCAATGAAACGGTAAATAGGTTCTTTCCTAGAGTGCTGGGAATGTGGTAGAAATTGGAACCGTGTGTTGCTGTTTCTTTTCAGTTTTATGTGGTTGTATTTTGGGATTTTATACCTACTGTTATTAGTACACACTCTCATCTCAAACTGCCCCTTTCACCCAAAGGACTAAAAGTCCTCATTATACCTTTATGATATGAGTAAAAATACAGTAGTATCCGTGCTGAGAGGAATCTTAATGGTTACACGTCACCCTTTCATGCCATTTTGTTGACTTTTCTCATTGCTATCTGAAATTGTCCTGTTGGTTTATTGCCCTGTTTTGCCAGAGGATGGAATAAGCTCCGTGAGACTCAGGACCCTGTCTGTTTTCTTGGTCCCCATTGATCACCTGTGGATAAATGTATGAGTGAAGTCATTGATAAGGGACCTTCTAGATACTGTCCCTGAACATAATTGCTTTTCTAGTCTTCTTAGCTTTTATTTTACTCAAGTCTGTTTGCAAAAGGGTTTGTCCAAAAGTGATATCTTCATAATCTTCCTTGTTTTTTATGCTTTTAAAAAATAATGTATGATTTTTTTTAATAAAATTGTGTGTATATAAGGAGTCCCTCAGGAGACTTTTCAAAAAATTTTATTTGGCTGCTCCAGGTCTTAGTTGCAGCATGTGGGATCTAGTTCCCCCACCTGGATGGAACCTGGGCCCCCTGCATTGAGAGTACTGAGTCTTAACCCCGGACCACCAGGGGAGTCCTCAGAGACTTTTTTTTAACTTGGGGGGCACAATGGGATTAGTGCCAGCATCAAGGCATTCTCCTGCTTCTCAGATCAAAAAGACAGGGCACCAGAAAGGCTGTATTGATCAGAGTTGCCCCAAGGTCTGTCCTTTCAAAGGCATGTGATGATGAAAAGTACACCACCTTCCCCCCGCCACTGCCACCGCCATGTCTCTATTAAGGTCCTTAGATTTTTCTCTTTTTTAAAAAAATTATTAGTTAATTAACTTTATTTTCGGCTGTGCTGGGTCTTCCTTGCTGTGCATGGGCTTTCTCTAATTTCAACAAGTGGGGTCTACTCTCTAGTTGCTTGCGGGCTTCTCATCGCAGCGGCTTCTCTCTGGAGCACGGGCTCTAGAGCATGCAGGCTCCAGTAGTTGCAGCAAGGGTTCAGTGGTTGTGGCTAGCTGTGGAATCTTCCCAGACCAGGGTCGAACCTGTGTTCCCTGCATTGGCAGGCAGATTCTTAACCTCTGGACCACCAGAGAAGTCCTGATTTTTCTCTTTAAATAAGGTCTGCTGAGGGACCTGTGTGGCTCAGGGGGTCCATGCCGTGGGCTGCACTGTCTGATGACTGGCTTACTGTCCGTGCAAATCTGGATTTGCCCAGCCCGTGGCCTGCACTGAATGTCTCCCTGACTTCAGGCTAGGGATCTTTCTAAGGTTCATACAAACTGAGCCGCACATATAGAACAAATAGAGGAAACACTTAATATTGACGGTGACTCTTTGCTGTGTCTAGAAAAGGACCATTGTCTCTAATTATTGCCAAGTGTTGGCAGGTTCTTTGTCAGAAGATTAATAGATTTTATCAGCTCAGAGGTACAGTGAGAGGTGAGGAGACACTTTGATTACTTCACCGTGTGTCTGGAAAGTGTTTTGGGCTTCACCGAGTAGGTTTCTATAGATGTTAGAGTTTCTGTGAAAAGGCAGCGGAGCTTCATCTCTGCTGAATGAAAACTTTGATTTTTCTGAAGCCAGAATGACAAACGTGAGCGTCTTTGTACTGTGCATTTATACTTCCCGCTTCTGAGCCTAGATTTTGCCCGTGGAAGCCCCCCTCCATGCTGAGTAGGAGATTAAGTCCTGTCCGAGGTCAGCTCCACAGCCCAAATGCAGGAAAAAACCTAAATGGGAAAAGAATTTGAAAAAGAATAGATATATGTATATATATATATATATAACTGGATCACTTTGCTGTAACACAGCATCAAAAGTAAATCAACTATATTCCAATATAAAATAAAAATTAAGGGGGTTTCCCTGTGGTTCAGTGGTTCAGAATTCGCCTTCCAATGCAGGTGGTTCAGATCCAATCCCTGGTCGGGGATATAAGATCCCACATGCCTCACGGCCAAAAAACCCAAACATAAAACAGACGCAATATTGTAACAAATTCAATAAAGACTTTAAAAATGGTCCACATCAAAAAAATCTTTAAAAAATTTCCCTTGGCTTTGACAATACACAGAATATATTCTGTGAAACATTTATGCAGGTGAGATTTGAGGAACCAAAAAGAGAAGACGAAAGTCAGCTTCTACAGTTGAGTCTTTACCAGCATGGTAGAGTTCATTACGCTCAGTGAAGGTATTAATGTATGGCTTCGCTGAACTTCCTCCCTCACGTTGGAAAATCTCACCTGTCTTAGCAGGAAGCTTTATTTATAATGTATTTTCTAAGGCACGGCTTTGTGTTGTAGGGTTAAGGAACACTGCCTAAGTGTAGTATTTTCCTCAGTAATGAGTTTATCCCTCTGTTTGCTGCAGCCTGTAGTCATGTGACCTGCCTCTCTGTGAAAACGAATACTAATTATCATTATAAACAGTTTTTTTTCATTATGTTCCTATGGATGGCATCTTTTATAGCTTGCTAATTACAAGCACACAGAACTCAAGTGCTTGAAGTTAAATAATGTCAACAGGGTTGTAACAGATTTTCACATTGAATACTTTTATTGATTAATTGTTCATTAAAATCTCTCAAATCTTTACCCAATTAATCCACTTAATTTATTGGGTTCTGTAATAATTCTTATTTCATACTTATAGATTAGTGCTTTTAAAATATTCTTTTTCTTCTCTTTATGGATTTTCTTCACAAATAACTCATACAGACTTATAGTACTGTAACTAAACTGCACACCTGTGCCTGATTCATGTCAATATATGGCAAAAACCACCACAGTATAGTAAAGTAATTAGTCTCCAACTAAAATAAATTAATTAATTAAAAACAATAAAAAACAAATTTACTGTGCATAATAAAAGGAAAAAAAACACAGCATAGTCCTACTGTATAGCACAGAGAACTATATTCAATATCCTGTGATAAACCGTAATGGAAAAGAATGTTAAAGGTAATTATATATGTGTACGTGTGTGTATATATATATATATGAATCACTTTACAGCAGAAATGAACACAACATAATAACTCAACTATAGTTCAATAAAAAATTTTTAAAGTGAAAGAAAATTTATCATGCAACATTTTATTGATTGAAAATTGGTTGGCAGTGACCAAAATTATAGTCTTAAAGTTAGCGAGAATCTCACCCTTAGAGGTGTGACTTTAATAACTGACTTCCACTCCGTGTGTGTGTGTGTGTGTGTGTATGTTAGTCACTCAGTCATGTCCGACTCTTAGGGACTAACTTCCACTCAGTCACTTAATTTCTGGTTGAACGTGTAATTAATCATCCTATTTGAATGTTTCTTTGTTAAAGCACTTGGAGGACTCTAGATTGACTCCTGTACTTGACCCCATTGGTCAAACTCCACCGTCTGGAGTGACCCGGAATTCCCTTCAACCCTTTTCCATAGCAGTGGCCTTGAAATGTGTTACGTGTCCGCTGTGGCCCAACCCACTCCTGTCCTTCCCCTCCCTCCAGCTCTTCCTCAGAGGCTCAGACCTCCTTCAGTCTTGTCATTCTTTTATAGACACCTGGAGCTTTCAGCTCAGCAACAAAGGGAAGCACTAAAGACAAATATGACTAAGAGTGACGAGGCTCTCACCGGGAAGGGAAAGTGCTGCGGCGATAGAGACGGGAAGGCGGTGGGAGGGAGCTCCCCCAGCCCAGGCCTCAGACTCTCCGTCGCTTGCAGAGACAGTGGCCCGTGAGATGGACCACGTGCAGTGTCCTAGCCCACGGCCCCCGTCCCCTTGCTCTGCACGTTTTTCCCCTTAACGTTTTGCCTTCTAGGATACTACATGATTTATCTGTTGGCCATTTTTAGCTCAGTTTTTTTTATTTTGCACTTTTCTTTGGCTATGCCAGGCCTTGGTTGTGGTACACGGGATCTTCAGTTGCGGTGTGTGAGCTCTTTTTACCATTCCTTTTCGTTAGAATCTAGACACAACAAGGGCAGGAATTTTTGCCTGTTTTATTCAGTTACGAGTCCCTGGCATCTAGAATATGCTGGCCACATAGTAAACGCAATAAGTAATTTTTGAACAATACTTACTTCTTGTGTACTAGTTCACCTGACCATGTTAACAACCAATTCATACATTTGCTGCTCACCTACTGGGAGATCTTTTAAGTCCTTGACAGATACCTGAAAGAAATCTAGATACATTATGAAGACCAGAGGAAGGACTTCCCTGGCGGTCCACTGCAGGGGGTGTGGGTTCCATCCCTGATGGGGGAACTGAGATCACGAATGCTGGCTGTGTAGCACAGCCTCAAAAAAAAAAAGACCAGAGGAAACTGGAGTGAGAACATCATCTGCTCTTTGTGATCCTTATGCTGGTCCCTAGTGTTCATTGCTTTCTTTCCTAAGTACTGAAATACTCTCTAAGTTAAAATCATTGGGCCTATTTACTGATCGGCTGTCAGGTGGAAGGCACTCTCCTAAATGCCTCATACGTGTGGCCTCATTTTGGTCCTAAAAGGGAGGAGATATATGTATATGTATGACTGTTTCATTTTGCTCTGCAGGAGAAACTAACAACATTGTAAAGCAGCTCAACTCCAATAAGAATTAATTTTAAAAGATTCAAAAATCATTTACTTTCCCAGTATTAGAAATCAAGTCAATATTCAAACATTGTTATTCATTGGTATTATGTTAGAGAGAAGGGTTAATAGATCACTTAGTGATTTTTTTTTCCTGTGAACCTTTAAGCCATAGTGTTAGGTAGAAAACAGCCTTGACTAATTTTCATTTACACTTTCTGACTTCACTTGACTGCTCTTGGCATTTATCACAAAATGTTCTTTATCATTAAATTGTTCCAATATAATCATGGGTGTGTTTTCTTTAGATTTCAGTCCCTTTTATTTTTTTTCAATAAACACAGTTAAAAATTTCTTCTTTGGAAAGAGAGATTCTAGATTCAGAAATCTGCCTTCTGATCAAATACGGTAACATCCTAACAAGAGAAGCCAAAAAAGTCAAAATCTGTGCCACCAGCAGGGGACCTAAGCAAATGGTTTTCTCTCCAATTCTTTCTTGTACTTGGAAGACCTGACACATGGTGTCAGGCAACAGTGAAGAGGGGCCATCTGCATTCTGTCCAGGTAGCATCTTGCCATAATAATCACAGTATAGTTTAAATGGGGTATTTACTTATTATCAAATTTTTGCTTTGTAAATCTTTCTTCTCCTTTTGCTTTTTTTCATAATTTTGTTTATTTATTTTTGGCTGTGCTGGGTCTTCGTTGCTGGTTGCTGGGTAGGCTCTTCTCTTGTTGTGGCAAGCGGGGGCTACTCTGGCAGCAGTGCCCGGGCTTCTCACTGCAGTGGTCTCTCTTGTTGCAGAGCATAGGCTCTGGAGCTCGGGCTCAGTAGCTGTGGCTCACGGGCTTAATTGCTCCGCGGCTTGTGGGATCTACCCAGATCAGGAATCAAACCTGTCTCTCCTGTGTTGGCAGGCAGATTCTTTACCACTAAACCGCCAGGGAAGCCCTGTTTTTCTCCTTTCAGCTTATAACTCCAAAGGGTTTTGTGACCCAGTGAGGGAATGAAGATGGAGAATTTGTCCTCTTATTGGGCCCCACAGAGGCCCTGGACTAGGCAAACAGTCCAGCTCTCCTCCCCGCATTATAGGGGCACAGGAGCTGATGTGCCTCTTGTCTTCCTGAGTTGCCCAGCGAGGGTCACCAGAAGATGGCTTTGTCTGGTCATATTTCACGTGGAAATCCAGTGGTCATCAGGCACTGCCCGGGGCCTTCTGAGACCTGCCCTGGTAAAGGAAAGGGAAAACGGCTGGACTCATATCCAGGTTCAGCCCCAGGCACCGCTGGTTGCACAGGCCAATGGACTCACTCTGCCTTACCCTGTGACACACACAGGTTTTGAAGTAACTAAGCATTTTATGGCAATGGAAGGGAAAAGATGAAACCTATTGTGACTGTTAGGTTGTGATAGCCTGCAAGTATGCTCCAAGATGACCAGTAAAACTACATCAGCAGACTCAAGAATGAAAATGCTGGGGCTTTCCTGGTGGTCTAGTGGCTAAGACTGCATGCTCCCGATGCAGGGTTCCATCCCTGGTCAGGAACTAGATCCCACATGGCACAACTCAGACACAGCACAGCCAAATAAACAAATAATAAATTAAAATAAAATAAATGTTTTAAAAAGGATGACTAAACAGAAAGAATGAAAATGCTGTTAAATATGCATAAATGAAAAAAAAGAAGAAAACCTGTAAATATAGCATTGTAGGGTTCCTCCCAGGTGGCTCAGTGGTAAAGAATCTGCCTGCCAAGCAGGAGACACAGGTTCGATCCCTGGGTCAGGAAGATCCCCTGGAGAGGGGAATGGCAACCCACTCCAGTATTCCTGTTTGGAGAATCCCATGGACAGAGGAGTCTGGCGGGCTACAGTCCATGGGGTCGCAAAGAGTCAGACACGACTTAGTGGCTAAATAGCAGCAGCATGGCATTGTAGATAGATTTACAGAATAGAATTTAAGAATAGAAAGCTTCCTAGTATTAAAAAATTCTCACCAGCCAACCAAAATGCATACTGATCTCTTACTCATGTTCTCCAAGGTTACCTGCTTCCTCCTGGCAGGTGAATCTTCTCTCCTATCCCAGCTGATTTCAGCTGGGTATCTTAATTCAGCACATATCTATAGCATATCTCCTCCAAGGGCATACATAGAAAGAGTTTATGTTAAGTGTACACACAGGATGAACCCTGTTCTGAGGGCCAGATGACATGAAACCTTTTTGGAAAAGTGAAATGATAATGCATAGAAAAACTTATGAGGGACTTTAATATATTACACATTATTGACCAGAGATGTATCAATACATTCTGAAAGAATGATACAATTAACAACACCTTGCAAAATTGTTAAAGCTTAAAATGGATGAAAGGTTCATTATACAACTTATGATTGTCATTATCATTTACATTTTGCTCCATTAGATTTTTGTTCCAACCTTGTGTGTATTATAAATGCAAGTTTATTACTGTAAAATTTTCAAAGATGATGCACTGCAACATTTTGAGTGAAGAAGAATTTTTCAGTGAATTTATGCAGATACTTTGTCTGACTGTCCAAGCAACATATATACTAGTGTCTCAGAAGATGATCGTTCTTCAGAATATAGTTCTGATTCAGATGATGTAAGTCTTAGACCACCAAAAAGACAAAAAACCTTAGTGATTGATTCTGATATGGAAAGTCAAAATGAAACTCACCTTGCTGGAGAAGACTTTACAGGTGTGTCAGGTGTAACTATTGAATGTGATAGCTGGCAAACCATTAGTGAAGTAACAGAGTTAATTTTTGACTGGCCAGAATACAAATTGCCGGCCACGGGTGTTAAGTTTGCAAAAATCCCCTGGTCTGTAATGAGTTAAGTGTTATTTGTGAATCTCTCTTTCTCTTAGCAAAATGCTTAGGTAAAATTAATAGACTGTATCACATAGAATTTTGCCAAATACTTAGCCCCACTTTTACCATTTCCGATAGTCATTTCAGTTCAGTGCTAAAAGAGAATTGATTATCCGTCTTACCACGGGACACAAATCAGAGCAGCCCTAAGTCTCTTTAATCGGTTAATTTCTTCAGGCCCTCTGGATTACTCTCTCCATCTTACAGGTTTCTGTGTTCAGAATTTCATGATTAGAAACGAAAACCATGTTCTCACTGTACACAGTAATCAAATGTTTTTTCTTGTACATTTCATTCCATTTTTAAGGGGAAAAAAAGGATATATTATAGGACTGCCGTATTAGTAAGCCTTCTGCTACCTACAAATAACATGTGTTATTAGATTACAATTGACCCTTGAACAATCCAGAATTCACTTACTGCTATCTCTGCCTCTGAAACAAATGAATTGATGAATGAATCACCCAAGGACAGGAAACAGTGTGGATAGAATCAGGACTCGGCTCTGGGTTCTTTGAATTCCACATCTTGTGATCTCTCTCCAAACACACACTTTCCCTTACCTTTAGTTCACTTAAAGATATGTAAAATGAAAACACAGTTACTATATTTATTGGAAAAAATAGGCACATAGATGGTTCAAACCCATGTTATTCAGCAGTCAACTATGTATAGATGGTTTGCTGGATGAGATTCAGGATTAAAAAGGAAATGGTGCGTTTAGAAGTCTCAGTGAAGAATGCCTGACATGGGAGGGTCAAATACCTTCAGCCTTGTCACTCTCACCTGAGCCTGTGTGGTCTTCCTCTCACTAAAAGTAACGACCACACAGTTGTGGATGAGAAAACACAGAGTGAAGAACAGTCTTGGAGTGGTCTTGTCAGCGTCAGGCTGCAGGTGGGACTTGCATGTGAATTCTGTCTGAATTCTGTCCCCAGTTAGGACAGGACAGTGTGGAGCGTGGCCCTGGTATACAGCGCAGGGCTCTGTATTGAGACATGACCCCCTGGAAAGCACTCAATATCAATTAGTGATCAGGATGTAAAACCACTGTCTCTGGTTTTAATCTCTCTGTGCCATCAGCAGACATTTGACAAGGTCAGTGCACTGACAGACCACTTAACTTCCTGAAAACCAAATGCATTTTTAACTACAAGCTCTCACTGAGATCACTAATTCTCATTATAAAAATAGCAACATGATTGAAAGATCTTGTCCTGTGGCTAGGAATCTGACCGAAAAAATCAATTATTAACTCTTTAACAATTTTGCCTGTTAATAGAAGGCTAATACTTGTTCCCTAATTTACAGATACAAATGTGGAGATTAGGGAAGCCAAATGACTTGTTAATGATTTCTCTATTAATGGGTATATGCTTAATTTTAATAAAGTATATAAATGTTGATATTTTAAGAGTTTGTCTTTAAGGTAATTCTGTTTTTTTTTTTCATTAAAGTGAAGACATTGTAATATAGATGACCAATCATACTAGAGTATAAGACTTTAATTTTTTTTAATAGTCTTTTCATTTTTTTAGTACATTGGCCATTTATTATTCATTCAACAAACATCTTCAAGTGCTTACTCTGTTGTGCCAAGTACTCTGCCAGAAACTGGTCATAAACACATAAATGAGGGATAACATATCCACTGTGAAGTCTACTAATACAAGTAATGATACTCATCAACATTTTTCTCACTTTGTTCTTTTCAATTCAGTATGGTATTCATTACTATACTACAATCATAGTAAAAAGTTAGCATGAAGGGGAGTGAGGAGAGACTGCTTAATGGATGCAGTGTTTCACTTTGGGATGATGGAAAAGTTTGAAACTAAACAGAGATGACTATGACTCACAACAGTGTGGATATATACAAGGCCACTAAACTGTACACTTTAAAAATGCTTGGTTTTCTGTTACATGACATTCACCTCCTTTTTTTTTTAGATAATACACTTTGCAGTTTGTCCTAATTGATACATTTATTTAGCTTTGTATTGTCTAATAGAGTTGAAAGGTGTTGGAGAAGCTAGGAGCAGTCTCTTCCAAGCATTTCATCTTTCAGTAGAATTCTGAAGATTTTTCTTAACAGATCTTCAACATGTCTCGTTAAGGTTATTCCTCATTTATTTTTCTTGATAGTGCAGGTGGGATCTTTTTTCATATTTTCAAAGTGTTTATTGCTGCTGCACAGAAGAGCTATTGAGCTTTGACTGTTAATAGCCAACCACTTTTAAACCTCCCTTTTAAATAACAGTAACAGTGGACTCTTTGGGACTTTTCTAGATATATGATCAAATAATCTTCTGAGGTCAGGAAAAAAACCTGAGATGATCACAGTTTTGCATGTTTTCCCTAGTGATACATTACTTTAAAGAGGCCCTAGGATTGTACTCGGAGAAGGCAATGGCAACCCACTCCAGTACTCTTGTCTGGAGAATCCCAGGGACAGGGGAGCCTGGTGGGCTGCTGTCTATGGGGTCGCACAGAGTCAGACACGACTGAAGTGACTTAACAGCAGGATTGTACTGTTTTTGCATTCCTGGGACAGAGCCCACTAAGTTTCCACTAATTCTTAAAATATTTTATTGAATCGTATTTACAAATAATCCATTCAGGATTTTACACAGATTTTGAGAGGAGGATTGATTTATTTTCTTATGTGAGGTTTTTATACTAATTTAATAAAATAAATCACATAGCTCTCCATTACCTTCTACTTTGGAAGAATAAACATGTGTTTATTAGTTCTTTCTTGAAAGTTTAAAGTCCTTCACTTTAAAACTATTTGGCTTAAAGCCTTATTTGAAGATAATTTTTAATTTAATCTGCTTTCTCAGATTTATAGGTCTAACCTCATTTTTCTTTATTTCTCATATCAGCTTTTTTCCCAGAAAGTTACCAACTTCATCAAACTTTATTAGTATTATTTTCTATATTAATGTTAACATCAATGCTTTCTTATGATTACAAACCCTTCCGTATATTTTTTCTCCTTCTTATAACACATTATGTTTATTTGGGTTTTTTTTATTGAATAGATTTCTAAGTGACTTTCTATTATAGTTTTGAGTAATGTGTTTTTGTTTTAAGAAATTATGTTTTTGTTTTATAAATTGTGATTTTTGTTTTATAAATATTTCATTGGTTTTCTCTACTTGTTATTTTCCTTTTGTATGTCTCCTTTATTTTACATTTTTAATTGATTGCTTAGCACATACATTTATTTAAAAAAGAATGAAAGCTTTTAGTGTATGAATTTAGCTCTAATAATATCCCATTATTTTGCTTTGCAGTATTATAATTTTATTTTCCTGTAAATGTGAAGATTTATTTATAGTTGTGAGGTATTTGTTTTATTACAAGAATTCTAGGAGTTTTTTATGTCTACTGTTTTAATTTGTAGCTTAATTGTTTTGATAACTTGTAACTATAGCGTCTGGACTATAAAACAACTGCTTTTTGGAATTTTCTGATGCTCTTTTGTAGCTCACTGTGTAACCACTTCAGTAGCCATCTCACGTATACTTGAAACATTGGGGTTTCCTCATAACTGCCTGGGTTCATTATATCTCTCAGTTTAGCCTTATTTAATTTTATTCTCAAATTCTCTATCCCCCCTTATATAGCTGGGGTCTTCTTTTTGGTATCCTTTGTCTATTAGGGAAAATAGAAGTGGGTTAAAGACATCCAACCATAATAACTATTTTTTCTCTTTCATAGCGTACCTTATTTTGATGCTCTATTTTTCTTATGAACTGTCCTTTAGTTGAAAATAATGCTGCTACCATCTGCTGCCATTTTATTTGCATTCTTGAAATACAGCTTTCTACTTTTATTATTCTGTGTTTTTTTCCCCTCAATGAGTCAATGTCTCAGTGATGGTGGTGACCGGAGTTCTGAGAGGAAGAGGGGGATGTCAGCAGCAGAAAAAGAGGTGAACAGATCTGCTGAGCGCATCCCGGATATCAGGAGGGACACCCCGGAGGGATGGGGCCAGCCTCCCCGTGGGTGACTTGGAGCAGAGGGCAGCCTGAAAGGGGAGGTGCCAGGTCTGATGACTGATGACGGGCTGGCTGACTCCTGGCCTCGGATGAGCCTGGCCAGGGATACAGTCAGCGCGTGGGGCTTCACACAGGCGTGTGAACATGAACACCCCTGGGTCCGAGCTCAGATCCTGTCCCTGCTTTGGTGGTAGTGACAGGACACCTCCTTTCTTTGTATCTCAGTTTCCCTCTGAATCAAGTTTGATTAGTCTTCTACAGGGTATCTAGAACAGTCAAACTCATAGCCAGAAAGGGCGTTGTTAGATGCCAAGAGGAATTAGTGTTTAATGGAGACAGAGTTACAGTTTAGAAGAAGGTGAAAAATTCAGGAGGTGTGTGGTGGTGAGAGTTGCATCACTGTGAATGTACGCTGTGCCACTGAACTGTACAGTTCAGCATGGTTAAAATGGTAGGTTTTCTATTATGTGACTTTTACCAAAACTAGAACATTAGCAAAATAAAATATGTGCAAAATGCTGCTCTGAAAAAAATTGTAAGACATTTAAGAATACTTTTGTAGAAGTATTTAATACTCTGCATGTGGTAAACAGTCCCTGAATGTTTGAGGACCTTTTGAGTGCTTGCAGACAGAGGTACTGTGACTTTAAAACAGTGTTATTTTAGAATGAAAGTTCCTCCTTCGATGCGTCTGATGAAGAGTTAAACTATTTTTGAAAATAGGATGCGTACAGCTTCATCTCCTCCGTAGTGAAATGCCATTTCCCACTGATTGGCTCAAGCCTTTTCTCCTAAAGCTCAGCTTGCTTCTTCCAGGGCTGTGTGCCTGGCATGGTAATTAGGGGCTTAGGCTCTCAGAAATAGGATGCTCCTGGATATTGCTGAGCTCTCCTTACCCACAGCTCCGTCCCTCACATTGTGCTGAGAGTGTGTGGTGTGTATTTTCAAGCAGTAAAGATTTGAGGAAAGCAGTTCTGTGAAAAAGGAACGTGATCGACAACACTGTCGAGAAGAAGAATCAGCTGGGGTTGCTCGCTTTTAATTGAAGTTTAGTTGGAGGTTCAATGAGGTGAGGCTGTTATGGCAGATTTTCAAAATGTAATGATAGGAAAATGGCATGGGTTCATCAAAGTCAGAGTAAATAGGGAGCAACAGCTCAGCAACCCAGCATGAAGTAACAGCTCCAAACCCTCACAAAATACAGAGTAATTCAAATTTTCTTTGTGCACCCGTGCTCCTCAGTGTGTACCTTTCCAAGGAAAGCAATGACTTTATTATGAAAAATATAAACAAAAATTTGGAGATGTAAATTACATGCATGTTTTAATCTTGTTCATAAACACTAAAAGTTTTTAAAATGTAAATATAATCAAAGTGTACAACTGCAGCTGAAACCATATTTGAGAAAGAAAGCAGGTAAAAGGCCCCCCAGTCTCCCTAACTCCCATGCCTAACTCATTCCAACCCTACATACCCACCCCACCCTTTGTAGATTTGGAAAAGGTAAAGTAGAATTCTGTCCTCCAGTTTCTGAGGGCACACATCCTTGTCCCTGATGTGTTAATGTCACAGAAGAAATGGTTGTATTAACCCTTTTTCTCCACTTCCTCTCCTGTCTCTTCCACTTTTGGTTTATCCATGTGATGTTTGAGGTTAATGAGTAAGATCCAGAGTGACTAAGTACTGGATAATTTGCAGCATGGGAAGAAAGGAGGAAATTTACCTGACTACTGTCCAGATTCTTTCATTTCTATACAGTAAGCATGATGGTGACCTCGAGTTGAGCCAGTTCTGAAGGTTGAGCTTGGAGAGATTGCATGAGGTAGTAAAATTCACTAAACTGGTGTTGAACAGATGTGTGTAGGTTCTACCCTGACTGTCCCTTGCTGCCAAAAATGATCTTGGGCAAGACTTTCTACTTCTGTGGGTCACAGTTTCTTCATCTGTTGAAGTCACCCAGTTGGGTAAAATGAGCACTAAGGTTCCTTCCATTTCAAACTGTCTACAACATCGTGCCTCATGGATCCACTCCAATCCACATAGGATCTGGGAAATCCAAACCCGATGTGGTGCCTTCCTTTGGGACCCCCCGGAGTCAGAGATGTTCCAGAAAAAGCCCCAAGTGTTCCTCGTCAAAGCCCCTCCAGCACTGTAATTTAAAGCTAGGACTCCCTGAGACTGTGGTTGGAAGACCTTTGTCCTGGCCTCATTCCTGGCACCTTCTCAGCTGGGTGAGGGGCCCTCCCAGGAAGGAAGGACCTGATGTTTGGCCAGACCCTCAGAGCTCACAGTTGGAGTTCCCATTGAGATGACCGAGTGTAATAATCCTACGTCCTTCATCTACATTGACAAGGGAAGTATTTAACAAGGCTTCTATACTGTTTCCCTCTCCGGGTGTTCTATTTTCAGAGAAGGGTAGTGGAAATTTATAGGATTATGAGGTGAGATACTAAGGGGAACCTGTCATTGATATAAATCACTTCAAATGAAATTAAAGTGTGATATTCAGGGTAAGCTTAACTTTAAGGAACCAAACATAGAAAGAGTTTTTGTAATAAGTTGTGTGCCTCAGTGAGTTCACCGGGAGAGTGTAAAGTCATGTTTTCCTTGGCTGTTTGTTTTTAAGGTGGAAAATAGCAAATACATTGACAATTTAGGGTTGGAATTTGGAAGTGGGATAAGAGGAATGGTTGATGGGTCTGAAGATATGTTTTCCAATTCATCCATTCTTTCTCACCTGAACTCCAAAGGAGATCATTGTTCAAAGGACCATTGAGGCCTTCATGATGGTTGCCTCTGGCTGCCCTGGAAAGAACATAGGGTTTAGGTCTGTTCCAAAAAGAACTCTCTGATCTGATTTGACTGAAGTATCAGGATGGTGACGTTTCCAGAGCAGTCCTGGGATAAGGCACTGGAAATGGAAGTTGTAGGGTGTAGTCAATGTGTTTTGCCAAAAGAGAACTTTTGGGAAAACAGAAGAAGGGATGAATATAGGAAAGAAGAATGAGATATTAGTGAAAGCATTGGGTCATCTAATCTTATCTTGATATTTACCACTGCTTTTTACAGGGATAGACATATATATTCTGTTAATACACTGTTAGCACAGTAGCTGTGCTTTACACATTTTGTTATCGATCTTTTAATGATGCGACTAGAAAGGAACCATTTATACAAAGATACTTTTCCTATCTTAACTAAAGTAGTGCTCCTATTTTAACTAAAACTTAGCAAATAATTTGTAAGGAAATAAACGCCACCTAAAAGTTCTCAAACTATTGGATTAAAGTCCTAAATGTAAAAACTAAAACTGTAAAACTCTTGGAAGAACACATGGGGAAATCTTCATAACCTTGGATTTGGCTTTAGTTTCTTAGAAATAACCTCAACAGCAAAGTAAAAAAGAAAAAGGTAAATTGGACTTCATCAAAATTAAAAATCTTGTGTATCCATGAACACTATGAAGAGTGAAAATACAACCCACAGAATGGGTGAAAATATATGCAAATCTTGTCTCTGATAAGAGTCTTTGTCCAAAATATATCAAGAACTCTACAACCAAACAATAAAAAATCAAACAACCCAATGAAAAACTGGGAAAAAGCCATTTCTCCAAAGAAACATAAGTGGCCAACATTCACATGAAAATGCTCAACCTCTTTAATCCTTAGGAAAATACATATTAAAACATCAATAAGTTACCATTTCAACCCAGTAGAATGGCTATTATCCAAAACAAAACCAGAAAATGACAAGTTTGGTGAAGATGTGGAAAAATTAGAACCATCATACATTGCTGGTAGGAATGTAAAATGCCATTATAGAAAACCTTGTGGCAGTTCCTCAAAAAGCTAAGCATAGAATTGCAATATGATCCACTGATTAGACTCCTATGTCTATAACCCAAAAGAAGTGAAAATAGGTATTCAAACAAAAGTTTGTACACAGATATTTATAGAAGTGCTATCACAATAGTCAAAGTAGAAAAACCAAAATGTCCACCAGCTGAAGAATAGATAAATTGAATGTGATAATATTCAAATGCAATGGAATATTATTTAGCCACAAAAAGGAATGAAGTACTGACATAAGCTACAACGTATGTGAACCTTGAAAACATTATTCTAAGTGAAACAAACCAGCCAGACACAAAAGGGCACATAATGTATAATTCATTTATATGAAATATCTAGAATAGAAAAATCTATAATGATAGAAAGTAAAAAGGTTAGTGGTTACAAGGGGCTGGGGAGAGAGGGGAATGAAGAGTTCCTGCTTAAGGGGCATGGGGTCTCCATTCAGGGTGACAGAAATGTTCTAGAATTAGATGTGACATTATAAATCCATTTAAGGCCAGTAAAGGCCTTATATACTTAAAATGGTTAAAGGCCATATATAGTTAAAATGGTTAAAATCACTTATTTTATGTGTATTTTACCTTACCACAATTTAAAAAAAAAGTTTGCAAGCTATAGAAAACTCCTAGAAACCATGTTGATGAAATACCTTTGACAAACATGTGAGCTCAGGTTTGGGAATGGATATATTTCCAGCACTGCCTTTGGGACTGGGGATAGCTTCTGTACACAGCTGAGGATTGGGAGTCCTGTTTCCTGGTCCAGGCCCTGCTGTTCTGTGGCCTGAGGATAAGTCACGTAAACCTTCTGTGCCTCATTTGGGAGCCTTGGACAAATCATCTATATCTGAGTAGGAAAAATCTCAATCATGTATAGGACCTTTTCAAGCCTCACATACTTTCATTCACCCATGCTCCTTACCTAGTGTGAAGTGTGGGATATTTCTGATAAAATACTCCACCACCAGGAAGAGAAAGTGGGGGGCACACATGGAGGTCTGGGGTTTGAAGGTACACTTTTTGGTAGAATCTGTGTAATATTGGAAAGTCCTCGAATGGGTTGTGGTAAGCATTCCCATCCCCGGGAACAGCAAGTAGATTCATTCGTGCCTTCCTGACAGATCCCCGTTCACTGCAGATGCTTAAGGCTGTAAGAAGCATGTGCTGAAGGGCTCAGAGCCCCCAGGTGAGTGGAGTGTGTCCTGGAGGGAGGAGAGCTCTTTCCAGGGTCTGTCCCTAAATTACCATCATGGTGAGTACAGTGCTGTGTGAACTGCCATCCTGGTGAGTGCCCTGGAGAAGAAGCAAATGCTGCGTGGCTGAATGTTCCAGGGCCAGGGGTGCTACTCTGAGGAAGTCACGGTTGACACCTGCCCTCTGAAGGATGACTTGTAACAAACGAGGAAAACCAGCAGTATGCAAGTCAGCCTTCGTCGGGGAGAGAGAACCGTGGAAAGGAAAGAGAACAGAGTAGTCTTGGGAAAGACATCGTGAAGAAAGCCTCATTCTGGGAGGTCGTGCCGAGTGCTGGTCAGTGTCATTGAATCAAAGGCCAGAGAAGTGTCTCACTGAGACCACAGCAGGCACTTCTGCCAGCAAACGCTGCTTTCACGTCCCCATAAAACCACCTCCTGTGCTCTGGGAGTATGTTCCCAGTAGTAACCCCACAGCATCTCTGAAGCTTAGAATGGTCCCCAGACTCGGCTGTGACCTGATGTCCCCATTCCTTGGAGCCTGTACCGTCTTCAGCTCAGGGCAGTGTAGGTGACGTGACAGCCAGCCTGCCCTTGCAGGATGTGTCTCCTTTTGGTCTTTCGGGTTGCAGCCCATCACCCTGGAAATCTAGGCTCTGGGAGTAATACGGCTACCAGAGTCGTGCTTGTGTTTGGCAGGGCCCTTGCATGTATCCAGTGGGTGGACTACATGCACCTTTGCAGCAGAGACCGCCTTTCCTTCCGCACGTTGATGGAGCCCCAGGTGCACGGAGCGCACACCTGCCAGGTGTGTGCTATGCTCCTGAGGATCCTGCCCTGCTTAAAGTTGACAAGGCTGGGGGGTCCAATGCTGCAACTCTGGGGCGTGTGCGATGCCCTGGCCACCCTGACCGTGGTGCAGCAGTTGGGGAAGGGGGTGGTCTCAGCCGTGATGGGTGCTGTCCCCTTAAGGAAAAGAGCTCATCTCTAAGTCCCCTGTGAGGCATGGCACCTTGTCCAAACTCTATTCAGTTTGGAGGCTTATGTGCCGTCTTTTCATTGTAACCATAAGACTGTTCTATCAGGCTTAATGTTTTTTACCCTTTGCTTGCAGGAGAGTCGATCTGGAGAAACCAACAGCTGTGTTGAAGAAATCATTCGGGTAAGGATATTCTTTTAAAATTTTTACCAGTTGGTTGATGTAAGTTTTAAACAGAGGGAGGTGTGCCACTAGAGTGTCAGAGTGAGCCCATTGTTCGTGTGTTGTTTGATCTTTACCCTTTCAGAGGGTAATCACCCAAGTTGCCTAAATAAGACTTTACAAAACCATGCTTCCTATAGAAACCTAGGAGCTCCACCTCCATCTGGCCCCTTTGCACAGGCTGAGGTGACGCTGTATGAAGGGGATCAGCTGGAAGATAGAGCAGCAGAGTTGAGGTGAAAAATATGGCCGTGTTCACGTTTGGGTGCCCCCATTCATCTCCCTACTATTTAAAAGCATCTTTTAATAGTCCATGCTTCCCAGTCAGGCAGGGGTTGCCTGGTTATTTTTCTCCCAAACTTAATTAGAATCAGAAGCACTCTGACAAAGAGGTAATGCTCAATGCTGAAGATTTATTTCTATATTGTTACGCACGTTATTATTTCGCCTGGTCCTCTCTGTAAGCCTGTCCTTTTCATCATCATCATCTCACACGCACACCTTCTGTGAACTAGTTTCACGCACAGGTTCGCTTAGGCTGGGCTGTTCTGCCATGTTAGTGTTCTCCTGAGTATTCAGACTTATAACCAGGATGTCCTCTTCAACCTATATTTTTTCTTCACTCAGATTTTTTCATTGGAATAACCTAATAATTTATGACTCTCAGAAAGCTGATATTACACTGGGCAAAACACCAGGATAAAGCAGACCAGATGGTGTGGCAATTCCCTATAAAGAAAAAAATAACTTTATTTTAATATATTTTTAATGTTTGGACACCTTACATATTTTTTCTTGAATTGCTTGTGAACTACAATAATACAATTATTTGGTTTAAAATTTTACGTTGACTGTCAAGTCATTTTCAGAGGTAGAATATTTTTATTCTTCCTGGAAAGCATTATTTCGCAAATCTCTTCACTGTAGAATTGATGAAAATAATTAATTGAAATTTGGTTTGTTGAATTTGTAATGATTTTTGTTTTTGTGGCAGAGGTTTATAGAGAAAACAGTTGTCAGAAAAGTGTGGCAGCTTCATTCCTGGCATTTAAGTATATGCTGAATAAAATGCACATTGTATTTTATATCTAAATTCTCTTTCCTGGGGCCTTGTTTCAGACTAAATGCAAATAGTGTAAAATGCTAATGTACTTGTCCTATTTTTCTCTTTCAACATACTTTCATGTTTTGGGTCCCAGTATTCAGTGTTGAAGCCATCTTCCTTCAATTGGTTTTGGCTTCTGTCTGAAAAATGAGAAGATCACAACATACCAGTCCTCTTATTGGTTTCACTGTGTTAAAAATCCTCCCACTTCTGATCCTTTCTTGTCTTTTCTGAGGATGTGGAAGAGCTCTGTCATTTGACCTGTCTGTTCTATAGTCCAGGCAAGGCTTGGCGTTCATAAAGAGCTTGAGTAGTTCTCATACCAGAAGGATATGTGTTAGATGATGCGAAAATCACTTAAAACTAGATATTGCAGTCAAGTGTTTAAACCGTCATTTGTTTTTTTCTGAAGAGGGCTGATTTGAGGTTCACAGCCTCGCCTCACTCCTGCCTCCCTACAATACTGACCCCTAACCCATCATACCATGGGTGCCTCCCCTGCCCATCTCAGATCAGGTGTGGAACAAGAGCGAAAGCCTGGACCCAGGAGATAATTGATTTATGCACATGTGCAGGGTCAGGGGTGGGGGACGCTGCCTTCCCTGGAAGACAGCTGAGCTCTAGGTCATGCGCTTCCTAAAGGCCGCGAGGAACAACCAGTGAGGAGATAGTGTAGATGGTGCTAGTGGTGCTGGCGCTGTCCTGGGAGCATCTTCCTGCCCCTTACCTGGCCATCAAGGTGTTAGAGTGGCCGGTGGTACTTCGGGAGCTCCTCAAGGAGCATGTGGGTATTCCCAGCTTTGCCTGGAGTGTTTTCCTGGCCGTCACCTGCCTCTCACAGCAGGAATCCCCAGGATCTTCTTGGCCTCTTCTAAGCATCTCCTTTCCTGCAGACACATGCACGATTCCTTCTCAGGTACAGCCTGCTGGGTTGGTTGTGTGTCCGACATATATCTGTGTCCTTCCCACATGGCGGCCCCAGTGTCTAGACTTTAGAATTCATGATCTTGTGGGATGAATGAATAAATGAGTGAGTGAGTGAGAGAATACTCTAAAGGAGAATGGTGAGCATCAGTCTGATGGCTCACAAGCAGATTTCCTTCGCTATAAATCATGGACAAGATGCATTGGATGGGACTTCCCTGGTGGTCCAGTGGTTAAGACTCTGAGCTTCCAAGCAGGGGGCATGGGTTCCATCCCTGGTCAGGGAACTAAGATTCCACATGCTGTATGACTCCCCCCTAGAAAAAGAGGTGTGTTGGCCTTTTTAATGCTAGGTTACTATGGACTGTCTTTGTGGAACCCAGTTTTCCTTACCAGGTTCTCTCCCCTTGGGATCAACTCAGGCAAACCTGATGTCATCAAGATCACCAGAGGTAATTATAATTTGCAGGCATCTCATTCTTAAAAGCAGTGGCTTCTCTTCTTGTGGAGGAAGAAGAGGGTCATGAAAAATGCCTTAAAATAATTAAAATTAAGATAGTCATTGAACAAGTGTTAGCATGCCCTTTCCATATGGGAGGTACCAGGCATCAGTGGTAGGTTTCAGACAGATGTGACCCTGGCCCTTTTGGAAGCAACAGTGTGCTGGAAGAGATAGATGCTACATTATTTTTTAAATCTCTTAAATAAACCTGTCCTGCTATTTGTGATAAATACTCAGGGTTTCCTGAACATTTTCTCTAGCATTTATTACCTAATTTGTGATCAAGAATAGTGTCTCTGAGGAAGCAACCTGTGAGCTGAGAGTTGGAGGATGAATAGGAAGGCAACCTAAAGAAAATGGTGGGGCTTCCCATCACGAGGGGCGAAGAGCTCAGCTTGTCAGGGACCTGGGAAGGAAAGAGGAGGCCCGTGCAGCCAGAGGGCGGATGGGAGAAGGCGGGCAGGAGAGGCCAGTCGTTCGGCACCTTCTCAGCCACACTCAGGAACCTGTAAGCACCAGGGAGCCGGTGAAGGGTCGGAGCTGGGAGGGATGTGATCAGACTGGCTGTCATGGGGAGGAGAGGGAGGAGGAGGGGGAGGCTGTTGCAGGTCCCAGGGCAGGGATGCTGGGTAGAGACCTGTGAAGATGGAGGGAGAGGCTGATGCTGTTACCAAAAGAGTGGTTACCGAAAGCCAATAAACAGGCCAGGCTGGTGGAGAGGACAGTTTGCTTTATTTTAGATGTTGGCAACTGGCGGAGGAGGGCTGCCATCTGTACAAAGGCAAGAGCGTTTATAGACAGAAGTGGGGGAGGTGTACATGCAGAAACAGCACAGTCAGCTCTGACAGTCATCTTTAGATTGGTCATCGGGGGTCTGACCAGCGTCATCTTGGTTGTTTTAGGTACAGTTAATCTGCAGTTCTACGATTGGTTTGTCCCCATTTCTTTGAGGCCGGTTCTCAGAATTGTGTCAGCTAATGTAATGTCATGGGTATAGTCCGGTCATTATGTAGTTAGCTTCTTCTACCTGGGGTTTCAGCATCTATAAGACAGCTCAGAGGTTATGGCTCAGAATATTTTCTATAGCCCTTGAGAAGAAGCTAAAAGTCCTTGACTGTGCTTAATGACTATGTTGTTATTATTTGGTCTCCTTTGTTTTGTCTCTGCATTTCTCATTTCTCTGATTAAGCTTATTCTCTGACTAAAGTTTTCCACAGGCAAAAGGCAAGCAGAGGACGGGGGTGGGGGGTGGTGGGCAAGGACCATAGGGTCCTGCCCCGTTTAAGTGTTGGGCAAGCAGAGGGAGTACGTCACACGATCGTTTTCAGATGTCCTGAGTTTAAGGTGCCTTGTGGTATTCAGGTAGATGTGGAGAATGTGCATAAGCTCAGAACAGAGGTCTGAAAGGCAGGCCAACATTTTGGATGAATTAGCACTTTGGTTGTAAAACTACAGAAATGGGTCCATTTGCCTGGAGAGGAACTACAAGCTGAGAAGCAATGAAAACCCAAAGTCTACCATTTCAAGGCCAAGCAAGGGAATAGCCACTGGCAAATGCATGTGAGAGGGAGTCAGCAGAGAACCTTAGGAAAAATCGTGACTGAAAAGTCACAGAGTTGAAGCCAAGAGAATTTCCATTCAACTGGGCTCAGAATTTCCCAGAGAGAAGAGAGAGGAGGGTGGAAGACCACCCAAAGGATTGGAAAGAAAGGTCATGGGTGACCTTATGGAGTGCTGTTTCTTTTTTCTTTTTAAATTTATTTTTATTTATTTATTTTTTGGTCACACCATGCCGCCTGCTGGATCTTAGTTCCCCGACCAGGAACTGAACCTGTGCCCCCTGCATTGGAAGCTTGGAGTCAACCACTGGACTGCTGGGGACATCCCTGGAGTGCTGTTTCTGTGGAGGAGAGGGGGCAGAGTCCAGACTGGAGAAAACTGGGGTGGGGTCCCTGAGTTTAGAAACCGCTTATGAGGAGAGGCCTTGGTTTCCATTCATGCTCTTCATTTCCACTAAATTCTATGTGAGTGTGTGTTCAGTTGCTCAGTCATGTCCTACTCTTTTGTGACCCCATGGACTGTAGCATTCCAAGCTCCTCTGTCCCTGGGATTCTCCAAGCAAGAATACTGGAGTGGGTTGTCTTGCTGTCCTCCAGGGGATCTTCCCAACCCAGGGATCAAACCCGCATGTCTTGCGTCTCCTGCCTTGGCAGGTGGATTCTTTACCACTAGTGCCACCTAGGAAGCCCAAATTCTATAAAGGCCACCAACAAGGACGGGCTGACATTTATTGGAGAACGAAATAGCAACCCACTCCAGTACTCTTGCCTGGAAAATTCCATGGACGGAGGAGCCTGGTAGGCTACAGTCCATGGGGTCGCAGAGAGTCAGACATGCCTGAGCGACTTCACTTTCTTTCACTATGTCTGAGACATCATCTAAAGTTCTTGCCTATGTTTTCTCACTGGGCCATCACAGCTGCCTTCTGTATAGTTGGGAACTATTATCATCCCCATTTTACAGAGGAAGAAACTGAGGCAGAGGGAGGTTAAACACAGCTGCCATGCAGGAGAGCTGGGATTTTTGACCAGCTCTGTCTGGGACCAGCACCGCCCCCACCCACTGTGCTGTCTTATTAAAGCAAGAAGCACCCTCCCCGCCCGGCTCCTTCATGAAGCCACTCAGGCATTTTGCCGTAAAAGGGAGGTTTCCCGCTCCCACATGTTTGTGATCCAAAAGCGCCTGATCACGTGTGCGTGCGCTTGAACTCACGGAGGTTTTATGGCCAACATTAGCTATCTCACCTTTAAACTTCTTTTTCCTTTCCCCTCTCTTATTTTTGCTGAGGTGACTCTTTTCCAGTCATTTGAATATTACATTATGTTCTCAAGTACAATTATTTTTTATCCTCGCTCAGAGAATTTCATTCCTGGGACCTAGTAAATCTATGTATTATGGCAACATTCATTTAACCAAGGGACAAATTATAACGGAGTTCTATGGAGATGAGCTCCAAGGGCTGGGAGCCCTCCTGGCTTGACATATGTTTTTAACAGACAGTTTTCTAAGTTACACTGTATTTCATCCTTAAGGGCTCCACTGCTGTAATACTTAGGTGCTTTTCCTAGCGTTATCCATTCACGTAGAATGGCATTAACATTTGTTCAGCAAATAAAATCCATTTACAATGTAATGGAGTCATGCGGGGCTGAAACTAGAATGCACAGATTTGACGCCAGACAGCTTTAGATGGTGGTTATTTAGAGGCACCCTTCATAACATAGGGAGCTTTTGTAATAAGAGACCCGTGTTCGAGATCTGGTTTGGATATAAAGGATGGGTTTACAGACAGTTTCAGGGCACCCTCTGAGCAGATTATCTTCTTGACTTTCATCTTTAGTCACTAATTTAATTCCAATTTCCTGAGAAATATTCATGGTGGATATGTACGTAGAGTTGCCTTTCTGCTGTATGAAGTGGGTAACTGGGACTTGTTTAAATTCTGGAGACCTATACCAATTTCCTGACACTGTGGGTGATCAGATGTCCAGCAAATAGAGGGAACTCAATTTCCTTGGTTTTCTAAGGAGCCTCCTCGACAAGATTTTCTGTTGTGTTTCTGGGAGGTCTGTGAAAGAGGAGAGAGCTGAGGTTACCATCACATACCACGTACATCATCATGCCACCTCCACATGACCAGGCCCTGAATGGTGTGCCAAGAGAAACCTGATGCTCAAATGTCTACATGCTCCTTAATCCAAATGAAAACACATGTGTGTGTATATCCTCAGTTGTGTCCAACTCTTTGAGACACCATGGACTATAGCCTGCCAGGCTCCTCCATCCATGGGATTTCCCAGGCAAGAATGCTGGAGTTAGTTGCCATTTCCTCTTCCAGGGTATGTTCCCGACCCAAGGGTAAAACCTGTCTCTTGCATCTCCTGCATTGGCAGGCAGATTCTTTACTACTGTGCCACAAAAATGCATTTACCCCTCTTGGAGAAAATAGAAAACAAAGAGACTCTTGTTTTAAATGATCTGTTTGGGTCATTTGTAGAACCGGAATGATGTCAGATCTGCCCTGTTTCCGACCAGACAAGGCATTTTCTGCCTCATGTTATTTTCTTTGTAAATTATTTCATTTGTTTCAAGTAGTAAGGATTTTATTCATGACAAAATGAAGCCCACAAATGGCAAAATCAGGCTGTGCATAACTGCAGAGGAGCGCCATTTACATATCCCATTACTTGGTATAGTAAAGCAGAATCAAAGCAAAAGTAACAGTGATGGAGGTCTGGAGAAATTCACCAAGCAAACTGCATGTCTTATCCAAGATATGTGAGTTTCACTTGGCAGTGTCTTGTTTTGATTTTTCTTTTTTTCATTTGGCCACCTGGATGAAAAGACCCTGATGCTGGAAAAGACTGAGGGCAGGAGGAGAAGCGGGCGGCAAAGGAGGAGATGGTTGGATGGCATCACCGACTCAATGGACATGAATTTGAACAACCTCCGGGAGTTAGTGAAAGACAGGGAAGCCTGGCATTCAGTAATCATGGGACACAAAGAGTCAGACACTGCTGAGAGACTGAATGGTGATGCCCTGGATGGACAGAGACACAAACACCATGTAAAATATCTTATTTTAATCTGAAGCTGCAGTTTCGCTAGATGTTATTAGTCCTTTTGGCTGAAACCAGAAGCCCTACTTAAGTGGCTCCATGTCTCTGCCTGAGGCACCCTGGTGCCTATGAGGGGTATCCAGCAGCCTGCTGGCCCTTTCAGGGCCATTGGGCTACACTCTGTAGGCTTCGTGGGGATGCCAAAATTCTTCAGTTTCTAACAGAAGTGGGGTGAGAATTTTGTATTTCAGAATCTGCTCTGAGCCCAGAGGCTTCGGGGCAATGGCCAGAGGGACCTCGGGGGTCTGGAGGCTCCAGTCCGGAGTGAATGACTTTGTCTTTCTGTGTTCACCTGTCCATGTGCATGGTTAGACATCACGGAGGCTTACAGAACCAGGAGTGGAGAAGCACAAGGGTATGTTAGCAGGCCCAGCGGTATGTGGGAATACACTCTCTACCCTCACAGTCCCAGGTGTGTTCTAATACCATAGTCAATAGCTTTGCTCCCATGTTTGTCAATATCTTGCTGTAAAGGGGCCACCTGGAGGAAAGGAGCAGGTCCACAAATAGTAACAACAGCTGGACGCTACGGGCTGTCAAGGAAGTTTGGGCGCTGGTGCCTCCTGCAGTGCCCAGATTGGGCCAGGTCTGCATGTCAGTAGCCAGACTGCATGATGGGGGGTTCCCAACAAGGCCAAAGACACAGCTTCCTCATTTCACATCAGGATACTGGGAGAACTTCAGCACTACATGAGAGGACCAGGGCGTTAAATAGACTGGATTTTTAAAGTTTTCTGTTGCTCTAGCCTTGCAAGGTACATCCACAAAGCCAGAAAGGTAATAAGATTGAATGTGACTCAGAAAGAAGTAGATTCACTCGGTGCTTTAGAACGCCAGCCAGACTCACAGGAGGAGCTCAGCCCAAGCTTACAGGACAAGTGGGTTACAGAGAGAGAATGTGGACAGGAAAACAAATAGAGATGCATTCTTTTGAAAGGCGGTATGCCTGGTTCAGCCCCAGCGACACAAGAATGTAGAAGGTGTGACAGAGCCAGCCGTGGGGTGTTGTGTGTCCGCTCCTGTTTTCACAACGTCTCAGAGTATTTTGCCTCTTTATATTTCAGTGAGTCTTCATTCTCATAAAGACAAGCACTTAAACTTGGCGCCTGTGCAAATCCTTATTTGTCTCTTTCCATGAAAGAGATTTACCACTGCAGTGTTGTGAGCCCTTGGTGGGCATTCAGTGCCACTGACTACCACTCCCGCCTCAATGTTCCATCTCTCACACCGCGTCCCCCTGGGTTTTCTCCCATCCTGGTGGCCGTTCCCTCCCAAGCTCCTCCATGGACGTCTCTCCCTGTAACTGTCCCTTAGGTGGAGGTCTCCTGCCCCGATTTGCTCTGCTTCTCACAGGCTGCTTTGCTCAGTTCACGTTCACATCTGTGCTGAGATAGATATCAGGCGTATTTATCAAGCTCTGTTTCCTGATTTTCATGCTCACCTGTCCCATGCCCCCAGGTTGCCCCACCAGATGTATCGTAATATCTCTGCCTTGAGGTCGCCTCTCACTACAGTTGGATTTTCCTCTGCCGGCTGTCTCCTGAATCTCCTCCTAATGGGTCCATTTCTTCCTGTCCCCATCACCATCCCTTCCCACCTTAATTACTCCAGAGACCCCCTTTCTGGCCTCCAGTCTCCTGCCTCCCCCTAGCTCTCCCCCGTGTAGGCAGAATCAGCTTTCTAAAGAACGTTTGCTGGAAACACATTAGTGGCTTCCCCAGGCTCAGGACACGGTCGGGTTCCTGGATGTGGTCTACAGAGCCACACGTGCTCCGACTCCTGGGGTGTTCAGCCTCATCTCTCCCCTCTGCCCACCTCCCATTCTGTACACAACTTCTGTATAAGCAATACCACAGCCGTTTCCTTCCCCTCCAGGCTTACTCCTCAAACATCCAAGTGTTTCTTTCTTTTTCTCTAAGCCTCACTTAAGATGCCACTGCCTCCAGGAAGCCTTCCTGATTGCCAGAGTCTGAATACATGCTCCTGTTCTATATTCTGCAGGAACCCTTTACTTTTATCACAGTGCTTATCGTATGGACTCAAAATGGTCTTTCTTAAGCCCCATTAGGCAGTGACTATTATCTCTAGGGGCTAGCAAGCAACTAGCACATAATGGATATTTAATTAATGCTGAATAAATGGATAAGGAATAATGAATGAATGACTTTGACCTTTTGCTCAATGTCTGTTTTTGCTCTCTACCCTGTTGTCCTTCCCCAAAAAGACTGAAGTGCTTTTTTGAAGCATAAGCTTAAAGCATAACCTGAAACATAAACTCTCCAAAGACAGTCAAGATTGTTGGGTTACCTGGGAGCATTAGGAAACATTCTGCAATTGGGACACATTCAAGAGAGATGAGAATTCACTTAATAACTCCTGAGGGTTGGAAGTGCTAAGGACATACCACTGATGATCGTCCACACCAGAAAAGCTCAGACCTTTTGTGTAACATCTGCTAACTGTAGTCTGATTATCTTTCGTGAGACTGACTTTTCTGTTCTGATATCTGATGAATCTACAAGTTGAAGATATCAAGGTAATAAATTTTTTTGTTTGTTTTTTTGTTTGTTTTTTCTTTCTTTCTTTCTTTATTTTTTTCAGTGGGTTTTGTCATACATTGATATGAATCAGCCATAGAGTTACACGTATTCCCCATCCCGATCCCCCCTCCCACCTTCCTCTCCACCCGATTCCTCTGGGTCTTCCCAGTGCACCAGGCCCGAGCACGTGACTCATGCATCCCACCTGGGCTGGTGATCTGTTTCACCATAGATAATATACATGCTGTTCTTTCGAAAACATCCCACCCTCACCTTCTCCCACAGAGTTCAAAAGTCTGTTCTGTACTTCTGTGTCTCTTTTTCTGTTTTGCATATAGGGTTATCGTTACCATCTTTCCAAATTCCATATATATGTGTTAGTATGCTGTAATGCTCTTTATCTTTCTGGCTTACTTCACTCTGTATAATGGGCTCCAGTTTCATCTATCTCATTAGAACTGATTCAAATGAATTCTTTTTAACGGCTGAGTAATATTCCATGGTGTATATGTACCACAGCTTCCTTATCCATTCGTCTGCTGATGGGCATCTAGGTTGCTTCCATGTCCTGGCTATTATGAACAGTGCTGCAATGAACATTGGGGTGCACGTGTCTCTTTCAGATCTGGTTTCCTCAGTGTGTATGCCCAGAAGTGGGATTGCTGGGTCATATGGCAGTTCTATTCCCAGTTTTTTAAGAAATCTCCACACTGTTTTCCATAGTGACTGTACTAGTTTGCATTCCCACCAACACTGTAAGAGGGTTCCCTTTTCTCCACACCCTCTCCAGCATTTATTGTTTGTAGACTTTTGGATAGCAGCCATCCTGACTGGCGTGTAATGGTACCTCATTGTGGTTTTGATTTGCATTTCTCTGATAATGAGTGATGTTGAGCATCTTTTCATGTGTTTGTTAGCCATCTGTATGTCTTCTTTGGAGAAATCTCTGTTTAGTTCTTTGGCCCATTTTTTGATTGGGTCATTTATTTTTCTGGAATTGAGCTTCAGGAGTTGCTTGTATATTTTTGAGATTAATCCTTTGTCTGTTTCCTCATTTGCTATTATTTTCTCCCAATCTGAGGACTGTCTTTTCACCTTACTTATAGTTTCCTTTGTTGTGCAAAAGCTTTTAAGTTTCATTAGGTCCCATTTGTTTATTTTTGCTTTTATTTCCAATATTCTGGGAGGTGGGTCGTAGAAGATCTTGCTGTGATTTATGTCAGAGAGTGTTTTACCTATGTTCTCCTCTAGGAGTTTTATAGTTTCTGGTCTTACATTTAGATCTTTAATCCATTTTGAGTTTATTTTTGTGTATGGTGTTAGAAAGTGTTGTAGTTTCATTCTTTTACAAGTGGTTGACCAGTTTTCCCAGCACCACTTGTTAAAGAGATTGTCTTTTTTCCCCATTGTATATCCTTGCCTCCTTTGTCAAAGATAAGGTGTCCATAAGTTCGTGGATTTATCTCTGGGCTTTCTATTCTGTTCCACTGATCTATATTTCTGTCTTTGTGCCAGTACCATACTGTCTTGATGACTGTGGCTTTGTAGTAGAGTCTGAAGTCAGGCAGGTTGATTCCTCCAGTTCCATTCTTCTTTCTCAAGATTACTTTGGCTATTCGAGGTTTTTTGTATTTCCATACAAATTGTGAAATTATTTGTTCTAGTTCTGTGAAAAATACCGTTGTATAGTAAAGTTGCAGGATATAAAATTAACACACAGAAATCCCTTGCATTCCTATATACTAACAATGAAAAAACAGAAAGAGAAATTAAGGAAACAATACCATTCACCATTGCAACAAAAAGAATAAAATACTTAGGAGTATATCTACCTAAAGAAACAAAAGACCTATACATAGAAAACTATAAAACACTGATGAAAGAAATCAAAGAGGACACAAACAGATGGAGAAACATACCGTGTTCATGGATTGGAAGAATCAATATTGTCAAAATGGCTATTCTACCCAAAGCAATCTGTAGATTCAATGCAATCCCTATCAAGCTATCAAGGTAATAAATTTGCAGGGATAATTCAGTTAATTAAGATGTTGATCATGGCATTGGGAGAGGGAAGTCAAAGCTATTTTCATGACTAATATGCTCCATCTAAAGCCATTCGTGGAACAATTAAAGCACATCTACCCAAAGTTATCAACTCAAGAAGTGCATTTTAAGACTGTACTTACTATCATGAAAATCACACACAGTGTTCTTTATTTATTTCACATGGAGAGTTGTGATATTACACTGATACGCTGCACATTACTATTACATACTCATCAGAAAGTTTTGAATAATTTCTAAGATTGAAAATGATCATTTGAGGATTGACAAGATCCAGGCCTGGAAAATTAGAACATCTATCTAGATATTAATCATATTGTTTGTTTTTTAAACAAATGTTTTGAGAATAATTCACATACCCATTGAACTCTTACGATCCAGTGGCTTTTAGTACATTCATATAATTGTGTGTCCTTCACCACAGTTAACTTTGGGACATTTCATTACCCCCAAAAAATAACCCCCACCTCTCAGCCATAACCTGTCTTCTTTCCCCATCCGCTTCAGCCCTAGGCAACCATTAACCCACCTTTTGTCTCTATAAATTTGCTTATTCTGGACATTTCATAGAAATGGAATCAAATAGCATATAGTCTTTTGTGGCTGGCTTCTTTCACTTACCATAGTGTTTTCAAGTCCATCTGTGTTTTAAATAAGACATAATTACCTGTAGTTCTTACACTCATAATTATTTAGACGCTGCTGTGTGTGCTCAGTCGTGTCCTATTCTTTGTGACCCCATGGACTGTAACCCACCAGGTTCCCCTGTCCATGAGATTTTTCAGGCAAGAATACTGTAACAGGTTGCCATTTCCTCCTCCAGGGGATCTTCCCAACTCAGGGGTTGAACCTGAGTCCCCTGCTTGGCATGCAGATTCCTTACCACTGTGCCACTTGGGAAGCCCATGTAGACATTATAACATTTAAAAAAAACAAACCAGAAACCTGATTTTTTTTTTTTGTCATTTCATGTGTATGTTGTCTTGTAAATTCTGACATATTTGATTTATAGTTGTGCAGTTCTTGTTTTTTTAATAGTTGTTGGAGGCAGAGAGATGTAACTATTGTAAAAACACAGGGATTGAGACTCAGGACATTTTTCATGACTTTTAGAACATGCGCCGTTATTTATCTACATGTTGTTTTGTTATGATTTTGAAAGCTGTCCACACACACAGCCGCAATGTCAGAATAGGAAATCCAGTCTCAGCATTCTTTAGGCTCCAAATTAACTGAATTTTGCACATGAGGCGTTTTTGCATTTGTCTGTGGCTCCGTTCCTGGGCCCACGTGTAGCCAAGAAATTCTGGAGATTCACTGTGCTCAGCCTGCTTCTTAACACTTTTATTTCTGTTGATAAATTAGGGAAAGGACACCCCTTTCTGTCTCTCCAGGTACAGCAGTCCTCTTTTATCCGCAGTTTCAATTACCCATGGTCAACTGAGGTCTGAAATGATTAAATAGAAAATTTCAGGAATAAACAATTTGTTTACCATGTGATTTTAAATCACATGGTATTGTGAACAGCGTGATGAAATCTTGCACCATCTCGCTCCATCCCACCTGGGATGTGAACCTCTCTTCGGCCAATGTAGCCCACCCGCTAGTGACCTTGGAGTCTTCTTGGTGTTTCAGTACTTGTATTCAAGTGGCTCTAATTTTTCTTAATAATGGCCCAACAGTGCAAGAGTAGATACTAGCAATTCGGATATTCTCTGACTGTGCCTAATTTATATCTAAACTTTATCCCGTGTGTGTGTATGTGTGTGTGTGTTAGTTTTTCAGTCATGTCCAGCTCTTTGCAACCCCAGGGACTGTAGCCCACCAGGCTCCTCTGTCCATGGGATTCTCCAGGCAAGAACATTGGAGTGGGTTGCCATTCCCTTCTCCAGGGGATCTTCCCAACCCAGGGATCAAACCTGGGTCTCCTGGATTGCAGGCAGATTCTTTACCATCTGGGCCACCAGGGAAGCCCAGACTTTTCCATACTTATGTATTAACATATATAGGAAAAAACATAATGTATGCATAGTTTATTGCTATCTGTGGTTTCAGGCACCCATTAGGGTATTAGAATGTTTCCACTGTAGATAAGAGGGGATTGCTGTTTTGGTTTGGAAAATATTTGTCATATCCTGACACTGTTGTTACTGTTTTAGTTGCTCAGTTGTGTCTGACTCTTATAACTCCATGGACTGTAGCCCTATAGGAGCCTCTGTCCATGGGATTTCCCAGGCAAGAAAACTGGAGTGGGTTGCCATTTCCTACTACAAGGGATAGTTTCGATCCAGGGAATGAATCCTCGTCTCCTACATTGGCAGAAGAATTTTTTTACCACTGAGCCACCAGGGTATTCTGACACTAGATGACCTATTTTATTTATCAGAGTTTCCTCTTCTTTAGCCTCCCACTAAAAAGGTGTATCTTTTTATCCAAATGGATGTCTTTCTCCCCTGAATTTCCTAAAAAGTTACAGGAGTGTAACTCATGGGTAGTTTATTATTACCCATGTTTATTAGTACAACTTTTTCACAACAATGTTTTCATTTTAATGCCTTATATTTATGTTGTCCTAAATAACAAGAGTTCTGTGGTTCTATGTAATTAAAACTACTAAACATTTTATATTCTACTCCTTTAAAAAAAGAAAAAGGTATTTTTTCTATGAACATTAATTAGGCTTCTGGAACCTGATTAAAAAATCTTAGATCAGCATTATTATTGATACATTATGTGCTAATTTAAAACTCTATTCTCAGTTCAGTTCACTTCAGTCGCTCAGTCGTGTCCGACTCTTTGCGACCTCATAAATCACAGCACGCCAGGCCTCCCTGTCCATCACCAACTCCCGGAGTTTACTCAAACTCATGTCCATTGAGTCAATGATGCCATCCAACCATCTCATCCTCTGTCATCCCCTTCTCCTCCTGCCCTCAATCTTTCCCAGCATCAGGATGTTTTCAAATGACTCAGCTCTTCGCATCAGGTGGCCAAAGAATTGGTGTTTCAGCTTCAACATCTGTCCTTCCAATGAACACCCAGGACTGATCTTTAAGATGGACTGGCTGGATCTCCTTGCAGTCCAAGGGACTCTCAGGAGTCTTCTCCAACACCACAGTTCAAAAGCATCAATTTTTTGGCGCTTAGCTTTCTTCACCATCCAACTCTCACATCCATACATGACTACTGGAAAAACCATAGCCTTGACTAGATGGACCTTTGTTGGCAAAGTAATGTTTCTGCTTTTTAACATGCAGTCTAGGTTGGTCATTACTTTCAAGGAGTAAGCGTCTTTTAATTTCATGACTGCAATCACCATCTGCAGTGATTTTGGAGCCCAGAAAAATAAAGTCTGACACTGTTTCCTCATCTATTTGTCATGAAGTGGTGGGACCGGATGCCATGATCTTAGTTTTCTGAATGTTGAGCTTTAAGCCAACTTTTTCACTCTCTTTCATTTTCATCAAGAGACTCTTTAGCTCTTCACTTTCTGCCATAAGAGTGGTGTCATCTGCATATCTGAGGTTATTGCTGTTTCTCCCAGCAATCTTGATTCCAGATTGTGCTTCCTCCAACCCAGCATTTCTCATGATGTACTCTAAATATAAGTTAAATAAGCAGGGTGACAATATACAGCCTTGATGTACTCCTTTTCCTATTTGGAACCAGTCTGTTGTTCCATGTCCAGTTCTAACTGCTGCTTCCTGACCTGCATACAGATTTCTCAACAGGCAGGTCAGGTGGTCTGGTATTCCCATCTCTTTTTAGAATTTTCCACAGTTTATTGTGATCCACACAGTCAAAGGCTTTGGCATAGTCAATAAAGCAGAAATAGATATTTTTCTGGAATTCTCTTGCTTTTTCGATGATCCAGTGGATGTTTGCAATTTGATCACTGGTTCCTCTGCCTTTTCTAAAACCAGCTTGAACATCTGGAAGTTCACAATTCACGTATTGCTGAAGCCTGGCTTGGAGAATTTTAAGCATTACTTTACTAGTATGTGAGATGAGTGCAATTGTGCGGTAGTTTGAGCATTCTTTGGCATTGCCTTTCTTAGGGATTGGAATGAAAACTGACCTTTTCCAGTCCTGTGGCCACTGCTGAGTTTTCCAAATTTGCTGGCATATTGAGTGTAGCACTTTCACAATATCAATTTTTAGGATTTGAAATAGCTCAATTGGAATTCCATTACCTCCACTAGCTTTGTTAATAGTGATGCTTCCTCTAAGGCCCACTTGACTTCACATTCCAGGATGTCTGGCTCTAGGTTAGTGATCACACCATGGGTCGTGAAGATCTTTTTTGTACAGTGCTTCTGTGTATTCTTGCCACCTCTTCTTAATATCTTCTTCTTCTGTTAGGTCCATACCATTTCTGTCTTTTATTGAGCCCATCTTTGCATGAAAGGTTCCCTTGGTAGCTCTAATTTTCTTGAAGAGATCTCTAGTCTTTCCCATTCTATTGTTTTCCTCTATTTCTTTGCATTGATCACTGAGGAAGGCTTTCTTATCTCTCCTTGCCATTCTTTGGAACTCTGCATTCAAATGGGAATATCTTTCCTTTTCTCCTTTGCTTTTCACTTCTCTTCTTTTCACAGCTATTTGTAAGGCCTCCTCAGACAGCCATTATGCTTTTTTGCATTTCTTTTTCTTGGGGACGGTTTTGATTCCTTCCTCCTGTACAATGTCATGAACCTCCATCCATAGTTCATCAGGCACTCTGTCTATCAGATCTAGTCCCTTAAATCTATTTCTCACTTCCACTGTATAGTCATAAAGGATTTTATTTAGGTCATACCTGAATGGTCTAGTGGTATTCTTCACTTTCTTCAGTTTCAGCCTGAACTTGACAATAAGGAGTTCATGATCTGAGCCACAGTCAGCTCCCAATCTTGTTTTTGCTGACTGTATAGAGCTTCTCCATCTTTGGCTGCAAAGAATATAATCAGTCTGATTTCGGTGTTGACCATCTGGTGACGTCCATGTGTAGAGTCTTCTCTTGTGTTGTTGGAAGAGGGTGTTTGCTATGACCAGTGTGTTCTCTTGGCAGAACTCTATTAGCCTTTGCCCTGCTTCATTCCGTTCTCCAAGGCCAAATTTGCCTGATACTCCAGGTGTTTCTTGACTTCCTACTTTTGCATTCCAGTCCCCTATAATGAAAAGGACATCTTTTTTGGGTGTTGGTTCTAGAAGGTCTTGTAGGTCTTGATAGAACTTTTCAACTTCAGCTTCTTCAATGTTACTGGTCAGGGCATAGACTTGGATTACTGTGATATTGAGTGATTTGCCTTGGAAAAGAAGAGAGATCATTCTGTTGTTTTTGAGATTGCATCCAAGTACTGCATTTCAGACTCTTTTGTTGACTATGATGGTTACTCCATTTCTTCTAAGGGATTCCTGCCCACAGTAGTAGATACAATGGTCATCTGAGTCAAATTTACCCATTCCAGTCCATCTCAGTTCGCTGATTCCTAAAATGTCGATGTTCACTCTTGTCATCTCCTGTTTCACCACTTCCAGTTTGCCTTGATTCATGGACCTAACATTCTAGGTTCCTATGCAATATTGCTCTTTACAGCATCGAACCTTGCTTCTATCACCAGTTCCATTCACAACTGGGTGTTGATTTTGCTTTGGCTCCATCCCTTCATTCTTTCTGGAGTTATTTCTCCACTGATCTTCAGTAGCATATTGGGCACCTACCAATCTGAGGAGTTCATCTTTCAGTGTCCTATCTTTTTTCCTTTTCATACTGTTCATGGAGTTCTCAAGGCAAGAATACTGAAGTGGTTTGCCATTCCCTTCTCCAGTGGACCACATTCTGTCAGACCTTTCCACCATGACCCTACCGTCTTGGGTGGCCCTACACGGCATGACTTAGTTTCATTGAGTTAGACAAGGCTGTGGTCCATGTGATCATTCTTCAGCTACTTCTCTATTCTTCAGTTACATCTCTATTCTTTAGTTACTCATAAATATCTTTTTAATGATCTCAAGTGTAGATTTGTCTGTTTATAAAGTGCATATTTTCTAAAAATCACCCTGGGAATCCATATTAATTAATTCAACATTGTTGGTATATTTATATCTGCATATTTAATTTATGAATCATTTTTGTGTTCCCTTCTCTGGCAATAACTTGTGATCTCATAGTATTTTTGGTCATTTTTAAACCTGTTTTTTGAATTCAGTTTAACAGTGGATACCTGGGTGGAGGACAGGAAAGGGTAGGCTTTTAAAAATAGAACCTAAATTTAGCTAAAATTGTTGATACAGCATCTTAAAAAATGACTAACTCCCCCGCAACCTACCCTGGAAACCAAATGACATTCTCTGACCCGGGTGAGTCAAAGACAGGAAAGCCCTTTGAAAACTCAGCTGCCAATAAACCAGAGAGAAAGAGAAAAAAGGGAGAAAGAAAATTCAGCCACGATGCATGAAGAAGGTGGTGTCCTAAGAGATTCCCTCCAGGACCCCGAGATGAAAACCTCCCCTCTGGGCTGCAAAATCAGCGCTGACCATTCTTTTTCCCTTTCTATTTCCTTGTTTTTTTCACCAAAGTCTCTCACTCACACCTCCACCCACACCCCAAGCCCAGACTCTGGATAAAGGCAAGTGAACACTAAGTTCTTTTGGACTTTGGCGGTTATTGTTATATGAGATGAGGAGCCCACTGTGACGTGAATACAGACCCAGGAGCAGATTCCTGACATGTGCAGAACAGTGTAGACGGTGATGGGGGATGGGGGGCCTTGGTAACTGGAGTCATCTCGAAAGACCATCCGCAATCCTTAGAAAGTTGAAATGATTAATTACTTCAGCACAAAAGGAGACTTGTTAAGAATAAGCAGGGGACAGAGTGTCAGCTCCAGGGGTGACCGACTTGTATGCTTAATAATGTGCTTTTAAAGTGCGTGCCACATCAAAAGCCAAGCACGTGCTCATGGGGGAAAACGGAAAGAAAAAGCAGTGAGCAAAATTTTTGGTGTATTAGAACACATGTTTTGGAGATCAGATTAGCAATAACTTTGGTTGGAGCATTTTTTAAATGCATTCCTTCTGCCCACCCACCCCGCCACCCCGCCCCAAGGTCTTAGCAGTGCTGGGAAAACTCAGGATGTAAAAACTTGCAGGATATGTGCTGGACCTTTTATTACCAAAAATGATAAAGAGCCCATCAGAGCCACATTGCATGACAGCCTCCTTTTCTTGAAGGTGCAGGGATCTGAATAGACTCTGTGGACCAGAGCAGACTGCATGAACTAAAGCAACAGAAGCAATGACGGTAGCATGGCGTGTCATGCATGGATGGCTTTCTGTGCTCTCTCCTTTAATCCTCATTCTAACCCTGGATGAAGTCATCCTCATCTTCCAGAGCAGGGAACTGAGATAAGGGGAAGGGAACACATAATAAATAATAGACATAGTTAGGGCTTAAACTCCAGACTTCAGAGCCTAAGTTCATAAACCAGATAGAGTGATTTTTTAATACATAAGACTAGGCAAATTCTCCTTGTGGGGATGCATCTGGACTCTTGTATCACCTCTCTCTCCTGGCCTCGATGATATAAACAGATGCTCGTGGCTGCCACTGTTGCTTCAGTGGGAAGAAGTTGTACAGGGCTTCCAGCAGTTTGGTTGAGGATTGATACCTGACAAGGGGTGCACAGGGGTACTTTTGAGGGACTTCCCTGGTGGTGGAGCGGTTAAGAATCCACCTGCCAATGTAGGGAACACAGACATGATCTCTCGGCCAGGAAGATCCCGTGTGCCACGGAGCAGCTAAGCCCACGCACCACAACTCCCGAAACCTGTACGCCCTAGGGCCCTGTGCTCCACAACAAGAGAAGCCCGTGCACCACAGCCAGAGAGCAGCCCCTGCTCACTGCAGCTGGAGAAAGCCCCCGCATAGCAATGAAGACACAGCGCAGCCATAAATAAACACATAAACTTTTTCAAAAAGAACATTTGATAGTTCCTTACAGATTGGTCTCTAGCGTGTATTTATGCATTGCCCAGTTATGAGTAGTGCATCTTGAAGCACAGGGCTCTTCTACATCAGCCTGTGTCTTGCCTCCCTCCATAAAGCTCTGTTACTGATACCACCTGCCCATATTACTCTTCGTAAGAGCTCCAGCGGTCAACATTGTCCTCCTGTCCAGGAGAGGGGTGGATAAAGATGGAGAGTCAGAGGCCCCAAGAGGTCCAGTTGGCCACAGCCTGCACCCCTGCCTGCCAGGGTGTGAGTTTTCACCGCAGCTGGAGCTCTTGCATCAGACATTCTGTTCAACAACAGCTCTGCCACTGACCAGCCTGGTGACAGCCAGTCAATAGAGATTTCAATACAGCGTGCATTTCGCAGAGAAGAAAGGCATTGTTCTCACTCATTATGTGATGTGGTTGTAACATCTATTGCCAGATAAATTTGTGGATACACACTTCTTCATGAGTCAACATGTCTAACCAAATGTTTTCATTCATCACATACAGTTCTGGAGGTAAACCAATCTTGCAAAGCTGTGATTGAGATAAACAGTTTATTTTGAAACTGATGACTGTTAGCTGCTATTATTCTCGTTAGGATAATCAAGTAGTTTCAAATTCATTAGAGATGAGGTTCACTTAAGGAAATATCCATCTGTAAAATCCAGTTGTAGAGTATTGATGAGATTATCTTTATAGCTAGGAAATCATTGCTTTGCTGAAGGAGTCCTGCCTACAGGAAAGGATTAATATAGGATTAATAGTAAATTCCCCTAGATATCCAGAGTCTAGGTGTCTGCTTACAGCTTTTTTTACAAGGTAATATTACTAGAAAACAAAAGCATTGGAATCACTTTGAGTTTGATCGACAAACAATACAATATAAAGACAATACTTCCTCGGAATAAATATCAAAGCCAGTGGGACATTATAAATCACTTTACAAAAATACTGTCTTTTAAAACAACTATTCAGGTGCATATATTTGCAAAGCAGCCACAAAGCAAGTAAATGCAGACTACACCCCCTGGTGGAACATTGTTTGTAGGTGGTTGATGGTTTTTTATCTCTTTAAGTACAGTTAAAGTGCTCATTTAAATTTCTTTGCCTTCTTAGTTATGGTAAAACTACCTTCATTTGTGTGGATTTATGCCCCTTTCGTTGCTTTTACAAGTATATGGTTATACCAATGATGCCTAATTATGAATCAGATTACCCAGGCAAAGCAGTTTTTGTAATATATGTTCTAGTCTACTGTGTTTCTAAGGACTCCTTCTCAGAGCTCACAAAGGATTAAAAATTATGCATAACTTCTAACTTACAGCGGTATTTTCACATCGGAATAAACTTGGTAGATTGCTTGGAGCAGCTGTCTTATTGGCAAATGACATAGAACCCTCCTACTTAAATATAAATCCTACCCACGTTAAGACGTATCCAACTGAGGTGAGCAGTGTGAAACACAGAAATCTACTTGGGCTTGGAAGGAACAGTTAAAGTAGCGGGAATCTTCAAAGAGGTAGGTTCAGAACATCCCCAACTTCAGACTTCCCTGGTGGTTGAGTGGTTAAGAGTATTCCTTTCAGTGCGGGGGACATAGGTTCGATTCCTGGTCCAGGAAGATCCCACATGCCTCGGGGTAACTAAGCCTGTCACCACATCTACTGAAGCCCGTGCACCAAGAGAAACCATCACAATGAGAAGCCCGCACACTGCAGTGAAAAGGGCCGCTATTCTCTAAAACTGGAGAAAGCCGGCACGCAGCAACAAAGACCCAGCACAGCCAACAAAAATAAAAATAAAGAAGGAAAGAAAGAATTTTTTAAAGGGGTATCCAAAAAAAAAAAAAAAAGAAAAGAAAATCTCCAACTTCCACATGGACCCTTAAAAGAAGAAATGAGAAAGGAATTGGGTTGATATTCTTATACCATGTATGAAGGATTGTCACTTGATTCGAGCTCTGCCCTGTCTAGGTACACCTCCCTTTGACAATATGGCATCTGTTGCTTGTTCTAAATCAAAAGACAAAGATAAAAACAAGTTCCATTGTCACGTCCTGTTCAGTAGGACTCATGTTAGCATGACCAGGAGGTACTTGCTGAAATAGAAAGTGTCCCTAGTGAAAAGGTTTACCATTTTGTTAGTCGCTTAGTCCTGTCTGACTCTCTGTGACCCCATGGATTGGGGCCCACCAGGCTCCCCTGTCCATGGAATTCTCCAGGCAGGAATTCGGGAGTGGGCAGCCATGCCCTCGGTTTTTCTAGTGGCTCAGACAGTAAAGTGTCTGCCTGCAGTGCAGGAGACCCGGGTTTGATCCCCAGGTTAGCCCTCCTCCAGGGGATCTTCCTGACCCAGGGATCAAACCCGGCTCTCCCACATTGCAGGTGGATTCCTTACCATCTGAGCCACCAGAGGAGCACTTACATTATGGTAGTATCTACCATCTAGGTTACAAATCTAAGAAAATCTCACATCTCAGAGACAAGGCTTTAACCAGGTGGAAATAAGCATGTCTATTTTCATTTAATTCCCTCACATATTCAGCCTTCTTAATCCTCTCCAATTTTCCCTTTGCCTTTTTAAAAACTTTTTACAATGAATTTGGCCTCAGACGAGGTATACGGACCTGCCTGAAATCATGAGCCAACATCTGCATGAGGGTCCTAGTGCCCAAGCCTTATTAAAGAGTCCAGGTCAGAATCTGGTTCTTTAAGTTCTGGAGGATCATCCAGAGGGCACAGTTAATTCTTATTAAGAGTCAGTTCTCATTTTAGTAAATGTTTCTTATCCAGAGTTTCCCAAAAAACTGGTTTTAGCTTTGTGAATAAAACTGTTGTAGGAAGGGGGACCCCTTCCAGGGCCCGAAATTGGGCTCTTGTCTAACACTCGGAAAAGAATTGTCCGAGGAGACACGTGCTGACAAAGCAAGAGATTTTATTGGGAAGGGCACCTGGGTGGAGAGCAGGAGGGTGAGGAAACCCAGGAGAACTGCTCTGCCGCGTGGCTCACAGTCTCGGGTTTTATGGTGATGGGATTGGTTTCCGGGTGGTCTTTGGCCAATCATTCTAATTCAGAGTCTTTCCTGGTGGCGCACGCATCGCTCAGCCAAGATGGATGCTAGCGAGGGGGATTCTGGGAAGTGGACGGACAGGCAGTGTCTCCTCTCAACCTTTCCCGAACTCTTCCGGCTGGTGGTGGCTTACTAGTTTCGTACTCCTTATCAGGATCTCCTGTCATAAAACTCATGCAAATGGTTACTATGGTGCCTGGCCAGGGTGGGCGGTTTCAATCAGTGTGCTTCCCCTAACAGAACTAGTACAACAATCTTCTTACACAGATAGTATGTTTGTTTAAAATGAGCACATCCCAGTGTGATTGAATTAGGGTTCTTTTTTAAAATTTTATTTTATGTTGGAGTATAGATGATTCACAATGGTATGAGTGTCAGGTGTATCAGCAAAGTGATTCAGTTATCCATATACATCTATTCCCTTTCAGACTCTTTTCCCAAATAAGTTGTACCAAACATTGAATAGAGTTCCCTGTGCTATACAGTAGGTTCTTGTGGGTTATCTGTTTTATAGATAGTTGTGTGTACATGTTAATCCCAAACTCCTCATTTATTCTGGATTGATCTTTAGAGATGTGCCAGGCGCAGCTCCACAGCCCACCTCCTCGCTTCCCCCCAAGGTCAGCCAACAAGGCTGTCACTGTAAACAGATTAGGTGTATATTACAGTGTCCTTGAAAAACTTTCTGTTTAGTGCCGTGTTATCATATAGCATGAAAACATTAAAGAAAAGAAGCACAGACTTTTAGAACTGTGTCTTTTTTATGAGGTCAAACCGTTCATTTTGACACTTAATGACTAAAATGTTCATGTTGCGAGAAATGAGATAATGAATTGTAAAAAGACATAATCAGCAATGACTAAATAATTAAGGGAATTGAAATGCAGAGTCATTTGGGGATGCATTAATAATAACACGATTTGTTCCATATGCTAAGGAATTCTGTTTTTAGAAAATCAGTCATCACACATGCTCCATGGCAAAGACAAAAAAAAATGATGTTGACTAATAGGAACTGTAATTAGATGTTCTGCTTTTAAACAGCTGAATAAAAGATGAAATCATATAGAAAGTATATTTAGGTACAAGTCAGAAAGTAAACTGATTATTATTCATAGAGCTGTTAATAGGAACTGTAATTTATGCATCTAGTGGGGATTGTATTAGGCAATTAAGAAAGGGAGTCACTCTGGGCTTCCTTTGTGCCTTCGAATTTGTGTGTTTTCCTTTACCAGTGATTCTCATTTTCCTCATCCTGTACCAGTTTAACCATCAAAGTCACGTCTTAAGGTGGTGGCCAGTGAGCATTCTGGGACCTGGCAGGCCTTACCTCCAGAGGATGCTACAACGGGACACCCCGTGTGCTCCCTGAGACTTTCCTGGGCTCCACCAGCAGGCGAGCATGACTTTTCAGCTTCTGTTAGTTTTTAACCTGCACGGGTTTCTTCAAAGATCCCGGGAAAAGATTTCATTTCTCATGGCCTCTGTGGATTGCCTCCAGGTGGGGAGAGTGGGCGATGGTGACCAAAAAGCAGTCACTATATATGGTCTATGGAGGGGCCACATTTCAAGGATGTCCATCTCTTTGGTGGAGCATGAGAATCAGTCCCTTTATTTTTTAAGCTAAGACATCAGAACCCATCTGTGAGATCATTAGAGCAAACAGGTTTCTGACCTTGGATTCTCCATGGAAAAAAAAGTACCTTTTTGGAGAATAAAAGAACCTAGAGTGGCAAGCAGGAGTTTTAACAAAACTCCTCCACCTCCCTGGTTATATGTGTTCAGGTACCTAGTTGCCAGTGGGCATGGCAGGCTGCAGCCATTCACAGCTGCTTCTTTGATTAATACACAGAACACTAATGCCAGTAGCCGCTTGCAGCGCTGGGTGTGAAGTACGCACGTTGCCCTGCTGCTCCTCAGCCCTGTGGTCATGCTGGCTGTCTACATAGACCTTCATCATTACATCACTGTCTACAGTGAGGACCCGGGATAAGTTCTGGGGTGATGCGGGGAGAAGGTCGGCTCTGTGGGAGGTGTAGGCACACTCTGTGTTCCTTATAAAGTTTCTGAAGAGCCCCACACCTGGGCTTCCTTTCACACAGTGGAAATAGGATCTCTTCCCGCTTCTCTGGGCGGTAGATGTTGACATGACGTGTCCTGTCAGGGTTTTGCAGTATGAATAGGTTTTGCTGGGCTGGAATTCTGCCCATCTACCTTTGAATCGGGGCTTCTCAGGAGGCACTAGTGGTAAAGCGCCCACATGGTTTTGATCCCTGGGTCAGGAAGAGTCCCCAGAGGAGAACATGGCAGACCCACTGCAGTATTCATGCCTGGAGAATCCCATGGACAGAGGAGCCTGGCGGGCTACAGTCCATGGAGTCGTAAAGAGTTGGACGTGAGTGAAGCGACATGGCACACTTGCACACACAGGTTTAAATCTGCTGTTTCTGTGACATTAAGAGAAAAAAAAATTCATCCGTGCCTCAGTTTACTCACCTGTAAATTAGAGATAATAATACTTTCCTTACATGTCCTGCAAAGTATTGATGAGGATTTAATAAGAAATATATATGTCCAAGTATTTTAGCAACTATAAATCATGTTATAAATGCTAGGGTTCTTTTCTCATGGTAATTAATACTTTATGCATTACCTTCCTTAGAATGCAAGGTTCTCAAGGTGATAAACAGCCTTGAACAGGTTGCTGGGCTGTACCCATAGAATTCATAACCCATCATTTGTCTTTAAAAATTTTTTTTTTTATGTATGTGTGTGTTTTATTTTTGACTGCACTGGGTCTTCATAGTGGCACATGGACTTTCTCTAGTTGCAGTGAGCAGGGGCCACTCTCTAGTTGCATAGTGCAGGCTTCTCACTGCGGTGGCTTCTCCTGGTGCAGAGTATGGACTCTAAGTACATCGGCTCAGTAGTCACGGCGCATGGGCTTAGTTGCTCGCATGGGCTTAGTTGCTCCGTGGTGTGTGGGATCTTCTCAGACCAGGGATCGAACCCTTGTCCCTGCACTAGCAAGCAGATTCTTAACCACCAGGAAAGTCCTCATCATTGCTCTTGATAGGCAGATAATGAATCATATACAGACACTGTGGGGGACAGAGTCATGCCTAATGTAATTAGAATTACATTCCTAATCCCCAGAATATAGGAATGTGTTATGTGGCAAAGGGGAGTTAGGGGAACAAAGGAATTAGGTTGCTAGGCAGCTGATGTTGGGATGGGGAAAGATCCTAGACTCTCTGGGTGGGTGCAGTGTAATTACAGGTGCCCTTATAAGTGGAACAGAGAGGCTGAAGAGAGTGAACCGGAGAGATGGAGGTGTAAAAAAGCCTTTAGTGGCTTTGAAGATGGAAGGAGGAGCCATGAGCCAAGAATGCAGGCAGACTCTAGAAACTGGGAGGGGCAGGGAACAGATTCTCCACTAGGGCGTCCAAAACAGATCACAACCCTGCCACTGCCTTGATTCTAGCCAGTTCTGGGCTTCCAAGTTTCTGACCTGTAAGATAATAAATGCACACGCACTAATCACTGACTATGTATAAAATGAACTTTAGGCACTCATGAATTTCAAGGCTTCCCTAATAGGCCAGTGATTTTTCACTCATGATCCTCTGGAGTTTGACTCAATACTCTCTCTATCTCTCTCTCTCTCTATCCATACAAAGCCCAGGATAAGCAAAAAGGTCTGTTATTCCTGGAGCGAATCTGGAGTGGAATGACTCGCATTCCACTAATTTTGAAGTGATTTGTTACAGCAGCAGTAAAATAAATAATAAAAACCAGCACAAGCATATAAGCAGAATTTGACAAAAGTAGGTAGATGAGATTTTTTCAAACACTGCTCTTAAATACCCCAAAGCCAAGACTGCATATGACCATGACTGCCTGGAGGCAGTGAGAGTCTAATGCTCCTACTTGAGCCTGGTTTGCCCAGGTATTTGGCCTAATCCTGTCCTTTGCTTTAGCTTTATTTTCTGACTTAAATAAGCAATAAGTTTATTGCTTTGTGCCCTGTGGGTATTCCATAACTACATCTTGACTGTCTGACAGTGTAAGTGTTGTAATTATTTCCTAGACAGGAAACCAGGTGAGGTAAGAAAGACCAGGTAAGATGAGGGAAAATGCCTGGGGTTGCATAGCAACTGAAGGATGCCTAGCTGCCTTGGAGTGGTCCTCACCTACAGTCACTGCCCTTCCCAGTAAACAACTCATTCCACCCCAGATTCCCTCCAGGGGTAACAGACCTTTTTCTCATCCTGGGCTTTATATGGATAGATAGATAGATAGATGAATATTGAATCAAACTCCAGAGGCTCATGAGTGAAAAATCACTGGCCTATTATGGAAGCCTTGAAATTCATGAGTGCCTAAAGTTCATTTTATACATAGTCAGTGAGTGCTTACTCTGTTTCTGCACATGCACTGAAGCCATGTATCAGACAGATCCATGCTCCCAAAGATGTCCGTGTCTCCTGCACTGGCAAGCGAGTTCTTTACTACTAGCACCACCTGGGAAGCCTGGGGTCCAGCATACCATCTTGCAAATAGTAACAAGCATTCCATTTTGAACGCTGAATCCTTACGTGGGTGTCTCTTATAGTCTCTTATACATTCAAGTGGGTTTCTGTATTTCAGTGGTTTTTCATCATTTCTGAAAGAGAGATGTAGATGAATCTGGGAGACATACTGATGGAATGTAGTAGTCCATGGAAACCTCTTGGTTTCTCACAAATCATGGACTCGGTCACGACCTCAAGAATTTATCAAAGCCATGTTTAAGGGCTCAAAGCTCAGCTGAGGCCTAAATCTTAGCTTAACCCCCAAACATTCCTTGCTTTGTTTGGGTGGGGCAACTGGTACCTTCGGGGCTATTTCTTGCACCCTCAACAGTCACAGAAGGAATTAGGATCCTGGTGGAAGGGGAGGGAACACAAAACAGGCGAGAGAAAATGGCTGGGTATATGGTTTGCTACCTGGTCTATTGGTTCTTTCCTAAAAGTTCACAGAATCCCCCTTAGAAGGACTGTCCATGAACCTAAGGCAGGAAAGGAAAGTGAAGTCGCTCAGTCATGTCCAACTCTTTGCGACCCCGTGGACTGTAGCCTACCAGGCTCTTCTGGCCATGGAATTTTCCATGCAAGAAGGCAGCAATCAATCAATCCCTGCTAAACTTTAACCCCTGCTAAAGTTTCTGCTCTTCCTTGGGTGGGGAGCTGTGATGTACCCAAAGAGACCCTTTAGTTTTCTGGTCTCTCAGCTGATAGAAAGGTCTTCCTGGTCAGCCACAGCTATGAATTTGACTTCTCCGTCCTGGATTTTTTTTTTTTTTTTCCCTGAAATCGGAAAAGCCAATCTAATCGTCTATCTCTGTGATGGACTAACTAAGATTGAGATTCAATACTATGTGCTCCCTTGACATCTGGTGAAACCAGGAGGGCTTCACATGGTCTAACCACAAGCTCCCACCTATCCCATCCTCATGGCTAAAGTCTCCTACCCAAACAGCCCTCCTTATTGAAGTTTCCTGCTCATCCCCATGGAAGGAGTCTAGTTCCCTGCCAGCCTGTGGAATTAGCAGAACAAGCCAAGGTCCCTCCGGTAGGGTCACCCTATCCTCTTGCCTGCCTCCCACAGCCCCTGGTGATTCACTCTACGCCCTGAGAGCCTCTCCCCAGGCTGAGGATAAATGTGACCGATAAGCTGCTGCCCATCGCCTCTGCCTAGCCTCGGGAGGACCACACTCTGCATCCCCATCACTGTAGGGCCAGCGTCCCTCCCTCACCAGCAGGGTGAAGAGAAGACACTTCGCGTTAGCAGGAGTCCAGGAAGAGTGGGTGAGAGAGGCCAGGAGAATCCTTCCATGGGAAATGACCAGTCACCTTTCCTTACCCTCTCCACCCCCACTGAATACCCCTCCCCCATTCTCTTAAATGACAGGGGATACGGCTCTAATGTGCCACATCAACAGGAAACAAGAACGAGTAAACAGAGGCTGGGTCAAGAGTCACACTTCAAGAGAAAGAAAATAAAGGAATACTCTGGGGCCTCAGGACCATCGGTGATAGGAAGCCTACTCTAGAAAATACGTGTAATCACTTACTTCATTCACTGGCAGACTCTGTCCCCATCTTCCTCTCGTCCTTTGAAGACCGCATCTCTGGGTACCAGAACTCTGCCTGTCTGTGTATGAAAACAAAGAGTGACAAACAAGAGAACTAATGATTAGTATTAATGTCTGTGCTCTAGTTACAGACACCAGCCTGCCTTGCCCTCCCCCCTCTCACCCCAAGCTAATGGATGAACCTCAATCAATATACTCAGGAAAGACCACAGAATCAATAACGGGGCTAATTTAACAGAATTAAGAAGTGGATTTTTTTTAAACAAGAAAGCAGACACATTTGCAATAACCACATTCTTAGATGTTGCCTAGCAACAAGATATAAAAATGATATACAATGTCGGTAACTTATTTTCACGTACAAAAACAGCCCCCTGCCTTGGCAAGGCTATAATGTACTTTTCCCCAACTAGAACTCCACGGAGACTATTAACACTGCCATTTTCCATAATATACTCTGTTAAACAATCATGTGTTTTTGTTAGTGCGTTAAAACACTGACTCTACTTAATGACTACTAGTGAAGCAGCAGCTGCAGAAAAGGGAGGAGGTTCTCTGTTTCCATTTTAAGCTCACAGGTTCACTGCCTGGGCAGGAGAACTCAATAGATAGAAAAGGCAGTGAATTAAAACACGGAAATTCGCCTACAAAAGGTGAGAGAACCAGGCCAGAAGTGGTCTCATGTGGGGTTTTTAAAGGGAAGACAGATGATGAAATTAACGTGAAACACTGGTATTTCATGATGAGTTTAAAAATTTTTTTCTTTGTAATATGAAGGAAGCTTCTGGAAGGCAGAAAACCTCTGAGGTTCCAAGGTCTGACCTTGGAGATGTGAGTGGAGACAGGGCAGAAAGGGAGAATGACGACAGGGCTAGTGGAGAAGAAAAGGCAGCTTCTGAGGTGCTGAGCTCTTAGCGGCCAGCTGAGACCCTCACCCTTAACTGTGGCCGCTGCCCCGTCAGGTGGGGAGGGGGTCATGTGCACACCAAGCGGGGCTTCACATATACTGTCCCCTTTCATCCTCCTTGGAGGCTTCCTGGTGGCTCAGACAATAAAGAATCCGCCTGCAATGCAGGAAACCTGGGTTCACTCCCTGGGTGGACAAGATCCCCTGCAGGAGACCATGGCAACCCACTCCAGTATTCTTGTCTGGAGAATCCCATGGACAGAGGAGCCTGGTGGGCCACAGTCCATAGGTCACAAAGAGTCAGACTGAGCTCATACTGCTTTAATAAAAACAAAAAATAGGCTCAGTGAGAATAGGTGATCTACCCAGAATGGCTCAGCTAGTCAGTGGTGAGGCTGGAATTCAAGGCAGGATTTGTCTTCAGAGTCACCGGGCACCTCTCTCTTGGTTGGCTGTGACCGACTTCCAGCTGTGGAGGAGGCTCTGGGATGGCTGCTGCTTGGTCCCAAGTAGCTGAGGAGGAACCTATTTGCTCAAAAAAAGCAAGGAAACAAAACCCAAACCTTCCCGATTAGCCTCACACCACACTGAACTGTATTTATGTGAATATCTGTGAACTTGCATGCTTCCATGATTTTTGCAAGTTTCTTCTTTGCTGTTAGGCAGGATCATTAACTCCTCCATTTAGGGCCATGTATTACACTGCAAGGGGCTTCCGTGGTGGCTTAGCAGTAAAGAATCCACCTGAAATACAGGAGTGCAGGATACGCAGTTTCAATCCCTGGGTCAGGAAGATCCCCTGGAGCATCCCAGGAGAGCATGGCAACCCACTCCAGTATTCTTGCCTGGAGAATCCTATGAACAGAGGAACCTGGTGGCTCCATAGGGTCACAAAGAGTAGAATGTGACTGAAGCAACAGCATGCATGCATTACATTACAAACTATTTTCTGCTGAATAGGGCATTTGATTCAGGAAACTTCCAGTAGGTGTGGATAGACATCTACTTGTGGGACAAAGGGCACTGCATTTTGGGACATCTTTGGGGGAATGGGTCTGTCTGACATAAGAGATGCGGGTTCGATCCCTGAGTCAGGAAGATCCCCTGGAGAAGGAAATGGCAACCCACTCCAGTATTCTTGCCTGGGAAATCCTATTGACAGAGCAGCCTCGTTGGCTACAGTTCATGGGGTCACAAAGAGTTGGACATGACTGAGACAACTTAGCATGCACGCATGCACACACATGTTGGACCCCAACCCACTAATTTGTTTGCCAACAAAAACAGACTGAGAACAATGCTTGCCAGTTTTTACCCTGGAGTGAGGGTGGATGAGTTGGGGGTGGGTGTATTTAGAGAGAATGGGGTTCCTGAGACAAATGAATCTTCCAACTCTAGGATCTGGGATGTTGGAGTCATTCTAACCCAGTTGCTCTGGTGTATGAAGTTCAACTTGGATTGTCTGCAACAACTCTGAAATGGTTAGGGTCCAAGGAGCTTGATCCCTCAGGCCATGTGTGGAATTTGTCACGGTGCGCTGTTCTTCTCCACACTCCCTGGGTCTTGGCACACCCTCTGATCACAGACTGAGCATGTGCACTGCCGTTTGCTTCTGCGTCTGTCCTGTTCCTGGAGCATGAGCTCCGTGAGGGCAGGGGCTGCTACTCCCTGCTCTTTGTTGCGTCTTTCATGCCAGCACACTGCTTCACGTAGAGTAAACAGAAGCCCAAGAAATGCTGTTGCAGATAATTAACTAATGAACTGAACATTAAACTGCTGCAGATGAATTCATAAGATGAGGAATGATGGAGCTGTCTGCTGAAACGGGGCAACTCTGAAGACCAGACTGATCAGACCCGACAGATACACACTTATTAATATAATGGTCCTCTAACATCATGTGATGCAAAATATCAAGCTTTAGGCTGTGATTTACTGTAACTATTCTGCTAATTTTTTCTTGCCATCTCTGTGCAACATACTCTTTTATTTCATGTTTGTGTTTCCTTTCCTGTCCAAGAACAAGTTGTCATCTGAGAATGATCTTTAGCAGTATTTGCAAGTGAAACTGTTGGGTTTTGAAAGATGTGCTGGTGACATGTGTTGTCAAGAGACAGATTCATTCTATGTCCCCATGAAAAAGACAGGCAAATATGCCTTCATTGTATGTGTGCATGTGTATGTATCTGTGTGTAGAAGACTCCTGCAGGCATTCAACATGTGTGAGAAAGCTTTCCTGCGCTGAGGATTGCTCTCCTAGAACTCACATTCTGAAGAAGTGGCAGACGTAAACATAATTATGAGATAATGGGATTAAGTGCTGTATTATTAAGCATGTACAAAGTGTTATGGGCCTGAAGAGGACTTAGGGATTTTTCCTGTGAAGAAAGTAATCAACTGCTGTGTTGATTTGGATCACAAAAATCAGCAATTGATTGCCCATTTAGATGATGAGGATTATTTCCTTAGGCACCAAATTATGACTTATTAGATTTTTTAAAAGTCTTTTAAAGCTGTTACTGTCCATATTCTCGCTGTGTTTTATTTATTGGCTAGGTGTCTGTCTGAACAGCGTAAATCTGGAGAACTCATCTGATCCCTGTCTGCATCTCCAACCTAGCATAGCTGAACCATCATCATTATACCACTCAGACAATACACTTCTAGATTTAAAAAAAAATTTTGTTCAAGTTGAAATTAAATGGATAGAGGTAGATTTTTCTTGTTATGAAGCCCATGTATAATCAACATTTATTTTTAAAATTAGCATTGTACCTTTGAGACCAAGCATAGAATTTGGGGACAGAATCAGAAATACTGTCTCATGGATTCACCAGAATATCAGCTGGGTCACGACTTTCGTACTCAGTCATCACTACTTACTATTTTGTCTTTCTCCTGCATCCAAATTATGAAGTCTTTAAGGTTTTTACTATTTTAATAAAATCAAAATCTATTACATTTTTTGAAAATATTCAACCCGTCGAGTGAAATAACTGCTTGCTGAATTCTAACTTTGTTTGCAGCTAAAATGATTTTTAGAACGCTAAAGTAGTGAACTTTGAAAGCTGCCTATTCATACATGCATTATTCATTTAAAAAATAATTTCCATATTATTTTTTTAACTTGGTAATTACATGTTTTAATTATGTAATTACACATTCTAATTATGCAGTTAAATCCGATTACTGTAATTATGTAATTATATAATTGATACATAATACACATTCAGAAACTTGTATAAGCACGTATTTAACAAAGGAAATAGTTCTAAGGGGAGGTAGTTACGGGAAGAGCCACAAAAGGATTGACTTACAGAAAATAAAGGAACTTGGCTAATTAATGACTTGAAATAATACAGAGAGCACTGATGCTATGGCGTGTGTGTTCACAACTGCTTTTATGATCAGAGGGAATGCATAAATTGAAGAACTGGAGCATAGGGGGGTTGCGGAAGGTGAGAGATCCTACAACGAGGTGTTAATACAGGGCCTCAGTTGGTGAAGACTTTTCAGCAGAGCAGCCGCTTTCATGCAGGTGTTCTGAAGGAAAGAAGCCCAGTTTCTGCGTGCCGCAGCGGGGTCTTGCTATACGCCCAGCTCAGGAGGTCCTGCCGGTCAGTGGCTGCCTCACTTAGGCATCCGATCAACAGTGCCGTTGGCTTCATTTTCTTGACCTAAAATATCCACAATCACCAGAGTCTATGACACCAAAGACCAAGTTAATGAAAACATGAGAAAATACCTTTCAGCACATTTAGAAAAAGGTTAAAGGAGAAAGTTAACTTGTAAAATGACAAGAAATAACTGAAGTTAGCATACTTGAAGATGGCCTGAAAATTTTCTTGAAAATTATTGGGCTTGTTTTGATGAAAGAGATACCACTTGGAGCATATAGCAAGGATGGCATGTGTGAAGTCTAAATTGCATAGAATTGGGGAAAAATAGGAAATGTTATTTTTGCATTTCTTCACTGAGGTGTAATTGACATACGATAATCTGCACATGTTTAGAATGACAGCTTCATAAATTTTCATGTAGAAGCATCACCACAATCAGGATAATGAGCATATCCATCACTCCCCAGATTTCTATCAGATTTTTCTGCTTTTCATTCACCCCTCTTACCTGTCTCTGCATGTCCCACCTATCCCCAGGCCACCACTGATTTGCTGTCATTATAGATGAGTTTGTGTTCTATTTATTTATTTGTTCAAAATACCATCGGCTAACTGTTTTGTTTATGAGTCACGTTTTATTCTTTTCCTTTTCCAAACAAAATTTATAGAAATATTACAATTAAAGGCATAGATACAATTTCTGGTGAACTAGAAAATATGCTGTTTTGCTTATACTTGCACCTAAAATTTCTGATAGCCTGACTAAAAAGAAATAATAATGCAGTATAAACCTCTTTGGATTCCCAGGGAGTGCTAGTGGTAAGGAACCTACCCGCCAGTGCAGGTAGATATAAGAGACATGGGTTCAACTCCTGGGTCGGGAAGATCTCCTGGAGGAGGGCACGGTAACCCACTCCAGTATTCTTGCCTGGAGAATCCCATGGACAGAGGAGCCTGGCGGGCTGCAGTCCATAGGGTTGCACAGAAGTTGGACACGACTGACGTGACTTAGCACACACACACCATAAACCTCTTTATTAGGTAAAAGGAAGTATCCCAGGGTCTGAAAAGAGTTTCTTATTTGATATTAATTTTATTGCTACTACTTCCATTCCTCGATCAGATTTCAAGTTCTTTCAGACAGAGATTTTGATTATGCAAATGCTTATAGGACCTGGTGGGTAACATAACTGTGCAAACCAGTGGAAAGCTCTCCTGACCCATCTTCATTAAAAAGTCAGGTGTTACTCAGCTGCAGCTCACAGACACCTGATGAAGATACCAATTCAGTATTATCAGACTTTTGTGAGTTTTTTCTTTAATAGAAAAGCCAGGTTTTTGTATTTTCATTAGTTTTTTGTTTGTTTGTTTCCATGTTACTCTTTCCATGTATCTCACCCTCTCCTCCCCTCTCCCCGTGTCCACAAGTTTATTCTCTATGTCTGTTTCTCCATTGTTGCCCTGTAGGTAAATTCTTCAGTACCATTTTTCCAGATTCCGTATATATGTCTTAGAATATGGTATTAAGTATCATTTCCTTATGAGTTTGTGTTCTTTTTATAGTTTTATATGCATAAAATCATACAGTATGTATTCTTTGTTTGGCTTCATTCACTATACATAATTATTTTGAGATTCATCTGTCTTTTTGCTTGTATCAATAATTCATTCTCTTTTTATTGTTGAGCAGAATTCCAATGTATAGATTTACTTCATCTGTTTATTCATTGACTTTTAAAGGATATTTGAGTTGTTTCTATTTCTTGGCTATTACAAATGAATCTGTTATAAACATTTGTGCACATGTTTATAACACACAAAATGTCTTTTAGTAGAATTATGCTTTTTTTCCCCCTCTGGAGTAAATATCCAGGAGTAGAGTGTTTGGATCAACTGGTAGAAGTATATTTGGCATCTTAGGAAACCTCCCCACTGTCCGCCAAAGCACTTACCCTATTTTTCATTCCCAACAGCAGTGTGAGTGTTTCAGCTCCCCCACAGCCTTGCCAACACTTGGTCTTTCTAAATCTAAACATTCTGATGCTTGTAATGGTATCTCATGGTTTTAATTTATGTTGCCTTAATGACTAATTATGTTGAGCATCTTCTCAGGCACTTATTATTCATCTATATATCTTCTTCTGTTGCTCAGTGGCTCAGTTCATCCAATGAACACCCAGGACTGATCTCCTATAGGATGGACTGATTGGATCTCCTTGCAGTCCAAGGGACTCTCAAGAGTCTTCTCCAGCACCACAGCTCAAAAGTATCAATTCTTCAGCACTCAGCTTTCTTTATAGTCCAACTCTCACATCCATACCTGACTACTGGAAAAATCATAGCTTTCACTATATGGGCTTTGTTGGCAAAGTAATGTCTCTGCTTTTTAATATGCTGTCTAGGTTTGTCATAACTTTTCTTCCAAGGACCAAGCATCTTTTAATATCTCCTTTGCCAAAGTGTTTAAAACTTTTGCACTTCTCTATTGCATTGAATTTTTTCTTACTATTGATTTTTGAAAGTTTTTATATACATAAAACTATTTATATGTATACATTCTTTGCAGATACATACTTTGCAAATATTTTCTGTCAGTACGGGATTCATCTTTACTTTAACAATGTCTTTTGAAGATGACGTTTTAAAAAACTAATTTGGATGAAGTTCAGTTTATCAGTTTTTTATGTATCATGTTTTAGATGTCATAGTTGCAAAACATTTCCCTAATCCAAGGTCACAAGATTTTTTCCTATGTTTTATTTGACAATTTTTGCAATTTTAGGTTTTACATACTTTAAAATAACGGATAGAAGTTCAGTTTTTGCACATGGATATCCAATTGTTCCAGCACCAGTTGTTGAAAATACTATCCTTGTACTTTTGCTAAGAATCAGTTGTCCATATGTGTCTATTTCTGGATTCTGTATTTTCTTCCTATCTCTGTCTTTACACCAATATCACACACTCTTGTTCACTGTAACTTTATAATGAGATTTCCTATCACATACTGTTAGTTCTCCAACTTTGTTCTTGGTTTTCAAAGCTGTTTTGTTATTTTAACACCTTTGCATTTCCTTGTGAATATCAGAATCAGCTTGTCAATTTGTACCCCCCAAAAAATTGCCTGCTGGGATGTTTATCGGGATTGTATTGAATCTGCAGATCAGTTTGGAGAGAACTGACGTCTTAACAATACTGATTCTTTCAAACCATGATCGCAGTATATGTCTCCATTTATTTAAATCTCTTTTAATTTCTCTCTGCAATGTTTGGCAGTTTTAGTGTACAGGACTTGAGTATCTTTTATCAGAATTGTCCCTAGTATTTTGCCATTGTAAAGGGGCATTTGTTTTTTTGATTTCAATTTCTGTTTATTAGTTGCTAGCATATAGGTATAAAATTGATCTTTGTTTACCGATATTTTATCTTGCAACACTGTGAAACTAACTTGTTCATTTTATTAGCATTTTGTAGATTCTACTGGATTTTCTGCATCCTGACTGATTTTCTTCCTATTCTGTCAGTTACTAAGGAAGGGATATTGAAATATAGTTATAATTAGAAGTTTGTCCATTTCCTCTTGCCATTGTATCCACTTTCCCTTCATACATTTGAACCTTTGCTATTAGGTATGCATTCATTTAGATTGTAATGTCCTATTGATGAATGAATTCCTTAAACATTAATATATAACCATCTTTTCCCTAGTTGCACAGAGATATACTTTGATGTTAATATGACTTCTGTAGTTCTCTTTTGACTAATGTTAGCATGTAATATGTATTTCTGTCATTTTGTTTTAATCTCTTTGTTTTTTATGTTTAAAGTGTGTTTCTTTTTAAATTTTTTATTTATTTGGTTATGCTGGGTCTTAATTGCAGCATGTGGGATCTAGTTCCTCAACTAGGGATTGAACATGGGCCCCCGGCACTGGCAGCACAGAGTCTTAGCCCCTGGACCACCAGGGAAGTCCCTAAAGTGTGTTTCTTATAAACAGCCTATAATAGGTCATGCTTTTTTATGCAGTCTCATCATTTCTGTCTCTCAGTTGAGACTTGATAATGTTTACATTTAATGTAGTTATTGATATGTGTAGGATTGAATCTGTTGTCTTGCTATTTTCTATTCATTCAATCTTTTGTTTGTTTTGCTTCCCTCTTTTTCTGCCTTCTTTATTCTTTCATTATTCCATTTTTTCTTATTTGCTGTTTTACTAACTATAGCTCTGTCATTTTAATGGTTGCTTTAGGGTTTGTATCTTCAACTTGTCACAGTCTACTTCCAAGAGATATTATACCACTTCATATACTGTATTAAGGTTAAGCCTAGACACTCAGTCATGCCCAACTCTTTGTGACCCCATGGACTGCAGCCCACCAGGCTCCTCTGTCCATGGGATTTTCCAGGCAAGAATGCTGGAGTGTTGCCATTTCCTTCTCCAGGGGATCTTCCCAACCCAGGGATCAAATCCAGGTCTCCTGCACTGCAGGCAGATTCTTTAGCAACTGAGCTACAACAGAAGCTACTCATATACTGTATCAGAGTTTCCCAAATGGTGCTAGTGGCATAGAACCTACCTGCCAATGCAGGAGGTATAAGAGACATAGGTTGGGAACATCCCCTGGAGGAGCACATGACAACCCACTCCAGTATTATTGCCTAAAGAATGCCACGGACAGAGAACCCAGCGGGCTGTGGTCCATAGGATGGTAAAGAGTCAGACACAACAGAAGCAACTTAGCAAGCATATACCGTATAAGAACTTTGCAATACGATGCATTCACTTCCCAGTCACCTTTATGCTATTGTTGTTGTATGGCTTGCTGGTATATGTTATAGACTCCACATTAATTATTATTTTTGTTGAAACAATTATATTTTAAACACATTTAAATAGTAAAATATATTTTTATATCTTGACCTCTGAAGTTAACCATTTCCAGTTCTCTTTAGTCCTTTGTGTGTCTATATCTCCTACTATTGTTTTCTTTCTGCCTATAGGAGTTCCTTTAACATTTCTTGACATGCCAGTGTACTGATTATGAATTCTTTTAGTTTCAATATGTCTGAAAATGTCTTTATTTTACCTTAGTTTTTCACAGGTATTTTTGCTGGTTATGTGTTACTGAGTTGGTATCTATTTACTTTCCACATATTAAAGATGTTGCTCTACTGTCTTCTCACTTGCATTGTTTCCAACAACAGCAAAAATCTGCTGTAATCTGACAAAAGTCTGGATTTCATTTTATTCTGGCTGCTTTCATGTTTTCTCTTTATCACTGATTTTGAGCAACTTGATTACACTGTGTCCTCACATAGCTTTCTCTGTGATTCCGTGTTCATTTAGTTTCCTGAATGTTTGAATTTATAGTTTTCATCAAATTTGAATTTTTTCTTTCTGTATTTCTTTAAGCATATTTTCTATCCTTTTCATCCCTTTATTCTTTAGGAACTCCAATTTCATGTACATTAAGACATCTGTGAAGTGATCCTATAGTTTATTGATACTATTTTTACTTTTTTTAACCACTTTTTTTGGTCTGTGTTTCATTTTTGTGTAGTTTGATTTGGGTCTTCTGTGTATATTCTGTGTCTTACTTTGGGGACATATAGATTACAATTATAATGCTATTTCATATCTTTAGCTGCTAATTTTAATACCTGTCAGTTCTGCATTGCTTTTGGTGTCTGTTCTCCCCATTGTGGGTTGCGCTGTCTTGCTTCCTTGTAGGTCTAGTAGTCTTTAGTTGCATATTAGACAGTGAGAATTCTGCCTTTTTGCATTTCTATGCATCTTCTTGAGCTTTTGTTCTAGGGTGCAGTCAAGTTACTTGGAAACAACTTGATCATTTGGGGTCTTGTTTTTGCAACTTTGAAGGTGAGAGCAGAGCAGCATTTAGTCTGTGACTGACTGCTCCCCGGAGCTGAGACAAGAGTCTTTCGCCTGTGATATCCAATGCCCTATTCATGATGAGGTTTTCCACTCGAGCTAGTGAGAACAGTGGCTGTTTCTGGCTCTCTGTGAACCCCTGGTGTTTTCTTTCTGCTCATTTCAGATGACTCTTTCCCCAGCCTCATGCTGTTTCCTCACTCTGGTGTTGCACAGGACTCTGAGGCCTCAAGGAGACCTTCCCCAGGTCTCAGGGTTCTCTGCGCGTAGCAGTCTCCTCCCCGGCACCCTGTCTACAGCCTCTGGTTGACTTGTCTTCCCAGAGTCTCAGCTTAAGATGGTCACTGGGCTCTAACTGGACTAGTGATAACTCTAATTATCCTCTCAATTCCACAGTCTGGAAACTTTCAGTACAGGAACCTGGCGTAATGCACAGCTTTACCTTACTTCTTTTCCATCTCCTAAGAATCAGTGTTGTTGGTTGTCCAGTGTCAAGAGTCTTAAAAATCTTTGTTTTATGTGTTTGTCCCAGTTGGGAAACTTTCTGAATTAAAATAAATGTTCATAAAAGGGGAAAAAAAATTTATGACACCATATTTAACTGTAGTCTTGTACCAACCCAGGGATCAAAGACCTGGATTCAATCCCTGGGTTGGGAAGGTCTCCTGGAGAAGCGAATGCTTCTCCACTTCAGTATTCTGGCCTGGAGAATTCCATGGACTGTATAGTCCATGGAGTCGCAAAGAATCAGACACGACTGAGCAACTTTCACTTTCACTTTGCATCAAATAGTGAGATTGTGGGCATAATAGCTTATGTATGTCAGCTGCAGTAGGTACTATAGTAGACTATTAAATATAGTACAGTGGGGAAATTGCTGGTATTTTCCCAACATTGAAACTCATCAAATTTTGGCAGGTTTACTTAGATCATAAACTATAAAGAACCTCTATACTGAGATTTTCAGGTTTTTAAAATCTTGACTTTCTAAACAGATTTTGACTGTTGTTCAGAGTCTACGATTAATAAGATGATTTGGTGCTAAGAGGCCTTTGAGCTTCTTTAACTTCAAAAAGTGAAAGTGTTAGTTGCTCAGTCTTGTCCAATTCTTTGCGAACCCATGAACTGTAGCCCTCCAGGCTCCTCTGTCCGTGGAATTCTCCAGGCAAGAATACTGGAATGGGTAGCCATTCCCTTCTGCAGGAATTCTTCCAGATCCAGGAATAGAACCTGTGTCTTCCGTATTGCTGGTAGATTCTTTACCAACTAAACCACAACAGAAGCCCTTTAACTTCAGACTATAGATATTGAACTATCTCCTAACCTACCCATATCACTTTTCCTTTATCCAATATTTCACAAATACTGCTTCTAGATTAATTTTTCAAAGATATACTTCTTGATTTTGTACTTCCTCAAAAGTCTAGCTCATGAGAGGAGGAAAAATGTAAACAAATTAATGCAATGCCATGAGGTACCTGCCAAATAAGGTACAATGTCCTATGTAGACATAGAGGAAGATAGTGTTTCAACCACCTGGAGGGCAGAAGAATAAGTTACTAGTTGGACAAGAGAAGAGAGGTGTCAAAAGCAAAAGAAAGAGCATTATCAAGTTAGTAAAGCGTAAGGAATAAATGTTGTTGGAAAAGGAGGTTGGGTAAAGGTAATAAGAGCTCGGAAGCTAAGCCAAGATGCACGACAATGGCAGAGTGTTACAGTTTTCCTGTGATCATCTGCCTTTATGCCTGTTATCACAAAACCCCCTTTTGATTAGTATTTTAGCACTACCGAAATATCTCAATGTGGACAATAAGTTATATAGTCAGAGAGTGCCATCATCAGGTTTGTATTTTTGAATGATTACTCTGGTTCCACTGATGAAGTAATAAACAGCATAAAATTTGTCCTTTTGCCATAAATAACTAAACACTGCACAAAATCCATGAAGTAACTATTTTTAGACACTGGAACACCGTCAGTACAGACTTGTGATTCTATAAGAAGGAAAAATAAATTAGGTGACTACTGAAACCACTTCAAATTTATACTCAGAAGTGCTTTCCAGACTGCAGTAGAGAGAGGTAGCTTCAAGCAGAATCTGGAAGTCTTGCCAAGTTGAGAGGAGAGAACAACCTTTGGAGAGGCCCAGGGAACAGGAATTTGCAAGGCAGAATACAAAAGTAGAGGCATTAAAAGAAAGAGTTTCAGAAATCTGCATAGGAAATCCCTTGAGTCTTTGACTGAATACTAATCCTTGCATACATAATGTGAAACTCCACAGGCCATGCAAATAAAGATTTCCATGGAGCTATAAACTGAACAATTCCCAAAGCTCATACAAGGCAGAGGTGTATTTGAATTCTCACAAACCATAATGGAGAAATCTCTTTAAAAGAAAAATCAAAAGGCCACCAATAAGTGGAGACATACCTTAGTAATAAGGATAAAATATCCCCAGAGTAAAGGTTACTTTGGACACAAGCTAAAAACTTTAAAATTAATCCTTGGAAGGATACACCTTATTCACGAGTAACAAATTTCACCAATCTTTGAAGAAAAAAAGGTTAAAACTGTTATCAGTGTAACATTTATGCTGTTAAGTATTGATTCCAATTGTTTAGACATAAAAAGGAGCAAAATGTGACCTTTAACGAATGGAAAATTGGTCAATAGAAACATCCCTAGAAGTGAAAATATTAAGGAATTATCAGATAAAGGCTTTCCAACAGTTAATGTAAATGATCTTGAAGATTTAAAGGAAAAGACCAACACAATAAGGAAGGAAATCGATGATATAAAAGTTGATGATGATATAAAATGTTGATGATATAACACAATAAGGAAACATACTGATGATGTGAAAGTATACTATTGAATTTTAAAACTCACCAAATAGACTTACCATTAATTTGATGTTTCAGAAAATAAAAATCAGTGAAACGGAAGATATCACCATGGAAACTATCCAAAATAAAGCATAAGGATTACAAAAGAAATAAAACAGAGACTCAGTGGTCTGTGTCACATTATCTAGGTGGCTAGTGCTGGTTTACCAGGCAATTCCAGAAGGAGAGAAGAGAGAAAGATGAAGAAAAAAATGTTTTGAAGTAATAATGGCTTACAATCTTCTCTTTTGATGAAAACTATAAACCTGCACATCCAGAAAGTTTAACAAATCCTGAGTAGGATAAATACAAAGAACATAACAATCAAAGTAGATCATATCAAAATGCTAAAAATGAGTAACAGAAAAGTCTTAAACAGACAGAGAAGGATAAGGAACACTATATACAGGGGGACAAATATAAAAACATAACTACAGTCTTATTACCAGAAATAATACTAACAACAGCACAATGGAATAACATTTTCAAAGTGCGTTGAAAGAAAAATAAATCAACCTAGAAATAAATTTCCAATGAAAATATCTTTCAAAAGCGCAGGAAAGTAGAATTTTTCAAAGAAACAAACCATATTGCCAACATATTGGACTAAAAAAAATTTTAAAGAAGTGTCTTCAGGCTTAAGAAAAATAGTAGCAGAGGGAAGCTCGATGCATAAAGAGTGAAGAGCTCCAGGAATGTTAAATATGTTATTGAATATAAAATATCTTTCCTAATTTAATTCTGTGTTAACGATAACTGGTAATCTAAAACCAAAGATAGAAATTCATTCCAGTGTCTGTGTAAAAATAGAAAGAATGGCAAAAAGTATACAAAGGACTGAACAGGGAAATAAAGGGTACAACTATAAAGTTCTTACATTGGAAATAGAGTGATATATCGACAGGCCTTAATAAAAATACACCTCATAAAAAAAAAATACACATCATAAACTAAAAAGCAACAACTTAAAAGTAAACAGAAATATCACAAGTAAGTGAATAAGGGGGGAAAATGCAAGAAAGATTCAATTAATACAAAATGAGAGTGAAGGTTGCTCAGTTGTGTCCAGCTGTTTGCAGCCCCGTGGATTATACAGTCCGTGGAATCTCCAGGCCAGAACACTGGAGTGGGTAACCTGTCCCTTCTTCAGGGGATCTTCCCAACCCAGGGATTGAACCCAGGTCTCCCATATTGCAGGAAGATTTTTTACCAGCTAAGCCATGATTAATACAAAAGAAAGCAGGAAAAGAGAAGCAAAGAAACCAAGGATAGGGCACATAGAAAGCAGCTACCAAGATAAACTTAAAAGTCCAAGATAACGTACATGTGACATTAAATTAATGTAATTCATAATTACATTAAATGAAAAAGCCAAGATTTTCTCTTTATTTTGACCACGATTTTTTAAATGGATATAGTAGAAGCTATATCAACTATATTCTGTCTACATACTTTAAATATAAAGACAGAAATAGGCAAAGTGAAAGGATGAAAAATATCAGTTCAGTTCAGTCGCTTAGTCATGTCCAACTCTTGCAACCCCATGAACTACAGCATGCCAGGCCTCCATATCCATCACCAACTCCTGGAGGTTACTCAATCTTATGCCCATTGAGTTAGTGATGCCATCCAACCATCTCATCCTCCATCATCCCCTTCTCCTTCCACCTTCAATCTTTCCCAGCATCAGGGTCTTTTCAAATGAGTCATCTCTTTGCATCAGGTGGCCAAACTATTGAAGTTTCAGCTTCAGTATCAGTCCTTCCAATGAATATTTAGGAATGATTTCCTTTAGGATGGACTGGCTGGATCTCCTTGCAGTCCAAGGGACTCTCAAGAGTCTTCCCTTCCATGCTCAGCTTTCTTTATAATCCAACTCTCACATCCATACATGACTACTGGAAAAACCATAGCCTTGACTAGACGGACCTTTGTTGGCAAAGTAATGTCTCTGCTTTTTAATATGCTGTCTAGGTTGGTCACAAATTTTCTTCCAAGGAGGAAGCGTCTTTTAATTTCATGGCTGCAGTCACCATCCGCAGTGATTTTGGAGCCCAGAAAAATAAAGTCTGCCACTGTTTCCACTGTTTCCCCATCTATTTGCCATGAAGTGATGGGACCAGTTACCATGATCTTTATTTTCTGAATGTTGAGCTTTAAGTCAAGTTTTTCACTCTCCTCTTTCACTTTCATCAAGAGGCTCTTTAGTTCTTCTTCACTTTCTGACATAAGGGTGGTGGCATCTGCATATCTGAGGTTATTCATATTTCTCCCAACAATCTTGACTCCAGCTTGGGCTTCATCCAGCCCAGCATTTCTCATGATGTACTCTGCATAATAGTTAAATAATCAGGGTGACAATATACAGCCTTGACATACTCCTTTTCCTATTTGGAACCAGTCTGTTGTTCCATGTCCAGTTCTAACTGTTGCTCCCTGACCTGCATACAGATTTCTCAAGAGGCAGGTGAGGTGGTCTGGTATTCACATCTCTTGAAGAATTTTCCACAGTTTATTGTGATCCACCCAGTCAAAGGCTTAGGCATAGTCAGTAAAGCAGAAATAGATGTTTTTCTGGAACTCTCTTGCTTTTTCGATGATCCAGCGGATGTTGGCAATTTGATCTCTGGTTCCTCTGTTTTTTCTAAAACTAGCTTGAACATCTGGAATTTCACAGTTCATGTATTGTTGAAGACTGGCTTGGAGAATTTTGAGTGTGTGAGATAAGTGCAATTGTGTAGTAGTTTGAACATTCTTTGGCATTGCCTTTCTTTGGGATTGGAATGAAAACTGACCTTTTCCAGTCCCATGGCCACTGCTGGAATATAAAAACAGAGATAGGCAAAATGAAAGGATGAAAAATATACTCAAATATTAATCTAGGGAAAGACTGAGAGTCTATATTAATATCAGCCCAAGTAGAATTCAGAATAATATTGCCAGGATGTAGTGGTGTGTTTTAAAATGATAAAGTTTGCATAATAACTTTTCAAAGGTGCATAATAACCTCAAATATGTATATATTTAATAAAAGAGCTTAGATTGTATGATGTGAAAACTGGTAGAGTTGCCTGGAGAAATTGACAAATTCACAATTTTAGTTGTAGATTTCAAAACATTTTTCTCCTTATTTGATAAAACAAGTAGACAGAAAGTTACTCTCATTATGTTGTTGTTTAGTCACTCAGTTCTTTCCAACTTTTTTGCAACCCCGTGGGCTGCAGCCCACCAGGTTCCTCTGTCCATGAAATTCTCCAGGCAAGAATACTGGAGTGGGTTCCATTTCCTTTTCCCAGGATCTTCCTGACCCAGGAATCGAACCCATGTCTCCTGCACTGCAGGCAGATTCTTAAACACTGAGCCAACCATGTCATTAAAAGCTTGGAATTTCCATCCCTACATCCTGGCCACCAGGGAGGGTCCTGAGGTTAAAAGTTGCATTAATCACCAATGACCAGTGATTTAATCAATCGTGCCTACAAAATGAAGCCTCTAGAAAACACCAGAGGGATGGGGTTCAGGGACCTTCCAGGTTGGTGAACAAGAACTTTTCCATGTGCTGGGGGGGTGGCTCACCCGAAACTCCTCAGGATCTTCTGGACCTCATCCTATGCATCTGTTCATCTGACTGTTCATTTGTGTCCATTTATTCATGGCTCTTGATTTGTGGACAAGTGTTTCTGTTTATCTTGGGTAAATACCTAGGGAATCTCTGGGTTGTCTGATTTTCAGCCCTTGCACTGTTGACATTTGGGGCCAGAGGACTCTCTGATCTGAGGGCCCGTTGCATCATAGGATGTTCAGCAGCGCCCCTGGCCTCTGCCCCCTGCAGGCCAGGAGCACCCCCTCAGCTGTGACAATGAAAAAAAATGCCTGCAGACCTTGTTCCGGATTGAAAACTACTATAGAATTTGGCGGCGACTTAGTGCAGGTTGATAATTAAAACTGTAAAAGCAAACAGTGCTCCCTGAAGGAAGCATTTTATCCTCAGATGAGTATTTCTTAAGAGTTCCTTTACCAGGGAGAAGCAGATCTTTGGTGTCTCGTTCATTCACAGAAGATTCTATTTAGTGTATTTTATTCAAAAATTCCAAAGCGTTAAGCCCATTGTGTCTTGATGGTGAAGAGAAGATGGTAATATGCTTATTAATAGGTTTTTAGAGGTTTTGTTTTGCAACTGTTGGACACCATGGTTACCATGTTTACCTGGTTCTTAGTCAATTTCAACCAGTTCTGGTGACATTTCTTTTATGTATTGGCTTTCACACAGTTCAAGACTCTGATGTTGCTGTCACATTTCTTCTCTTTTCCATGCTGTGTACACATTTTGGACAAGAAAAGTTAGCTTGCAGTATTTTTCAAAGCAGGTTGAAAATGCTTGAGTAGTCATTTTGTTGGAGGAATTTATCACAGGCGAGTTTTGCATGTATGTAATTTTCTGATGAGCAATCGCTTTGCATTTATTTTTGCAGGAGCTGCCCCCAAGAATCTAATTTTAGGTATCATCACCAGGGTCTGTGTGTGTGTGTGTGTGTGTGTGTGTGATTTTGATGGGATCTACATTCCTTTCATTGTTGAAATTAGTTGAATGATTCTGTAATTGGCTTTAAAATGCAAAGGAGATCCTCTTGTAGCTGTATTTTAATTTGCAGAGCTTGGGCTTTTGCCACTAATGTTTATTTTTCCTGACAAGACTGTAAAACGTGTGGGCAGGACCCAGCACTGCAACTTTCCCATTGAGGCAGCCGGAGTCCTTGGGCAGTTTCCTCTCTGGCTTCTCCCCCAGGACCCATTCTTGGTGCTGATTTGCAGGATTTCCAAAATGAGTATTTTGTGACTCCAGAGGCAAGAACAATGCAGCTGCCACCCACTGCTTGTTAATCCCAGCTGGTATCAGAGAGGCCTGATGGCAGTTCCAAGAGAGGGCAACCGGACTGTCATTCTGGACACACTTTCCAGGGTTTCTAGGGCCTCTAGAAAACAAAGCAATACTTATTGCTTAAAAGTGGAAGTGTTAGTCGCTCAGTCCTATCTGAATCTTTGTGGCCCTATGGACTGTAGCCCTCCAGGCTCCTCTCTCCACGGGATTTTCCAGGCAAGAATACTGGAGTGGGTTGCCGTTTCCTCCTTCAGGGGATCTTCCTGACCCAGGGATGGAACCTGGATCTCCTGCATTACAGGCAGATTCTTTACCATCTCAGCCACTGGGAAAGCCCCTCATCAACAGTTTCTTTTAAAGTATTTATTTGTTTATTTGGCTTGCCAGGTCTTAGTCGCAGCACGCAGGATCTTTGATCTTTGTTGCAGCATGTGGCATCTAGTTCCCTAACCAGGGATCGAAACCAGGCCCCCTGCATTGGGAGCACAGGTCTTAGCCACTGAACCACCAGGGAAGTCCCAGCAATTTCTTACTAAAACTCTGAGTGTTTTAGTAAGAAATAAAATATTAAGCTTTATACAAATCACTTCACAAGTGTTAGCTAATTGTTTTATGAGAGTAGTTTTGTATGAGACGTATCATACCAGGTCTGGGAGGCATCTTACAGATAACAGAGTCTTACAGAACAGACTCAGAGGATGTCTGGCCCTGGTCACAGAGCAGGTTCAGAACCCAGCAAATGCAAAGCCAATCCTCTGAGTAATGTTCAGGATTTTTTTCCTGCTCTCCCAGAACCATCTCCATCCAGATTTGAAACCCAGACAAATGGTCTTGGATCAGAAATGTTTCAGACCAGCAGCCCCTGATCAGAGCTCTGCAGGGTACCCAATCCTATGGAAATGATGGTGCGTTTGGTCAAGTGATGTGATTTTGAAATATAAACTTGTAACCTGTCTGGGAAGAGGGGTGGACAGGAACTGGTCCAGGGAAGCATACTTCCTCGAAGTCCTTAAGCAAAGAGCCAAACTATGAGGCTTTCTTACAAAGCAAACACACCACTTTGCAGGGCATGAGTGTGAAATGAAGGGGTTGCAGTTATCCAGAGAAGGAAGCTTCCCGAGAATACCGAGAAGGTCGTTTTTGCTCATTTTCCTCCCTCTGTGCTTTAGCCTGGCACTCACTGGTCTCTGATTTAAAGAGTTGAGTTTGCAGGCAGTTTGCTAATTATGACCCAACGAGGCACTTCTGGCTGCAGTCGAGTGCGTGGGTGTGAGCCAGCCGCCACCACGGCCTCCCATGGCCATCTGTGATTTAGAGCAAAATCTTTGAGAGAAGTATAACTGCCTGAATTACTGCTCTTTTATATGTTTTTAAATGAGAATGTAAAGGCCAAGGGCATTTTTTCCCATTTAATACCATTAAATCCATCATTAAATCTCTCGCTGAACACTGGCTGATTTTAATGATGCCCTCAAGGGCCGATCCTGGTGCTTGACTGTGTTAATATTGTTGTATATATAGATACAATAAATAATGCTTAGCTAAGATGGTATGAGATGCATTGCCGTGCGTATCAATAAAAATAGTCGTGCTAATGAGACCAAGTGTCAGGAACAGATGGTATGGTGGGAATCCAGCCACTGGAGCTAAAAGCACCGGAAAGGACAGGGTTCCACCGACACGTTAAATCTATCACGAAAGCCAGCCTGAATCCTCTAAATATTTTACAGCAAGTTGGCATAAAAGGATTCATTTGGAGTTAGCGTTTATATTTTTATTATCTTCCTTTATAGCACTGTGGCATAAAAACCACAGATGCTTTCCAGTATCTGTTCTGTTTGCTGGCTCCAGCACCCCCAATTTCTAGGCAACATCAGACTTACCTGCCTGATTCTTGATCACAGTGCGGAGTTACACTCATGTTTTTATGCCAGAGGACCAAGAAACAGAGTGTGGGGAAGCTTAAATTTTTTTAAAAAAACATTTGTGATTTTGAAGATGAAACATTTTTTAATCTGACTGTCCAATACTATATCCTTCACTTTATGAGTATTATTATTATATGATATATTGTTTTTATCCTTAATGATAATTTCAGTGGATAAAGAAGATACAGCACATATATACAATGAAATATTACTTGATTCTTTGCAACCCTATCGGCTATAACCCACCAGGCTCCTCTGTCCATGGGATCCTCCAGGCAAGAATATTGGAGTGGGTTACCATTCCCTCCTCTGGGGGATTGTCCCAACCCAGGGATTGAGTCCAGGTCTCCCACATTGCAGGCAGATTCTTTACCATCTGAGCCCTGTTTGCTGCTGTAGAAAAGAATGAAATGATTCCATTTACATCATAGAGATTATCACACTAAGTGAAATTAGTCAGAAAAAGACAAAGATCATATGATACTGCTTATATTTAGAATCTAAAAAACTGCTACAAATGAACTTATTTACAAAACACAAATAGACTCACATAGAAAACAAACTTTTGGTTACCGAAGGGGAAAGGCAGAGGAGGGATAAATGAGGAGTTTGGGACTAACAGATACATACTACTAGATATAAAATAGATAGCCGACAAGAATCTACTGGATAGCACAAGGCACTATATTCAATATCTTATAATAACTATCGTGTTTTTTGTTCAGTTGCTCAGTTGTGTCCGATTCTCTGTGACTCTTGACCTACGATGGAAAAGAATCCGAAATATATGTATACATACACACACGTATGTATGTACAATTGAATCACTTTTCTCTACACCTGAAACTAACAGCCTTGTAAATCAACCATATTTCAATTTAAAAAATTTTAATTGAAGAAAAGAAAGCATCTACCCCGAAAAAAACACAAAATTTCATTGGCCACAACTGAGATTTAAGGACACAAGGAGCTCCTGTAACGCTGATGGTGCTCCTGTCTTATCTGAGCCTCTCATCAGTCCCTTGAGTCAAGTATGGTCATCAACCCCCATTTACAGATGAGGAAACTGGACCTCAGAGGCTCCATAGGACGCAGTGCTTAGGCAACAGAGCTTAGGCAGCAGAGCTAAGATTCAGACCCACCAGGGTCACATTACAAAGCCCAGAGTCTTCCCTCCTGTGGTTCTTTTGCAAAACATATCAGGCTTTGTGCTGGCTGGGTGTCACATGTCACTCAGTGAAACTCAATAGAGATTCAAATGCAGGAACTTGATTAGTATCCGTGGGATGGAGCGAAGAGACTGTAACTTCTTAAAGACTATAATGTCTTAAAGAACTAAAATGTTTGCACTGACTCCAAGTCTCAGAATTTCTTGAATAATATGGAAACAGTTGGAAGTTTTCTGAAGAGTTCTAAACTCTTGTCTATCACAGAATAAGATACAGCAGATGAACCTTTCATCTGCAATATGTTTAAGAACTTTTAGCTTAACTGTCTCCCAGAAACCTGAAGTGAAAGGACATGTCCCATTTTACTGCCCTTAGAGAACTTGTAAGATTCCATTATAAAGAGAGGAAAGGAATAAAACAACAGTAAAGTTTTATTCTTTCTAAGCTAGTCAGTCATCCTATCTTTAGCAGTTGTAACCGTTCCAGGTAATTGCTGGAGATTTGAATATAATTTTTGAAATTAGCACTCTCCTTTTACAGGCAGATAGAATCTACCTCTGTGCTATTATTTTAGATTTAGAAACGGCTGTTTAATATGAGTGGGCACTAAGGTAGTGGCGTATAATTTCTTTTTCTTTTTTTTTTTTTTTTTTGTGCGCTGGATCTTTGTTGCAATGCACGGCTTCTCTTTTTGTGGTGCACAAGCTCTGGAACACACAGGCTCAGTAACTGTGGTGAGAGGACTCTCTAGTCCCCCCCGGGCATGTGGGATCTTAGTTCCCAGATCAGACATCAAACTCACAGCCCTGCATTGGAAAGTGGATTCTTAACCACTGGACTATCAGGAAAGTCCCAGTGATACATAATTTCATAAGTCATAGAGTCTTACTGTAATACTCTATCCTCTGTTTTTCTCTCTTGCTCTTATACAGATCCACATAGATTAGGGCTTGGGGTGGCTTAGCGAGACTTTGATTGTGTGTGTCTGTTAGTTGCTCAGTTGAGTCCGACTCTTTGTGACCTCATGGACTGTGTAGCCTGCCAGATTCCTCTGTCCATGGTCTTCTCCAGGCAAGAATACCGGAGTGGGTAGCCATTCCCTTCTCCAGGGGATCTTCCTGACCCAGGGGTCAAACCCAGGCCTCCTGCGTTGAGTTACAAACAGACAAGCCAGTTCAAGCTGAGCTGCAGCATCTGACTCATTCTGCCTCTTCCAGCCTCTTGGATGTCAGGACGCAAGCAGAGCTGCACATGAGGATCAAGTAGAGAAAACCTCAGAGGGTCCTCGCATTACCTCCGTGCGTACCCACCAAACAAGACACAGGCAGCTTCCCACACTGTGGTTAGGATTCCCTCAACGATTTCAGAACTAAGGTTAAGGATTGAGGAGATATGCAGAGAGAGTACAGAGAGCACATTTGCAAAGAAGAAAACTAATACAGCCGTCTGATGGGGCCATTATGAATTTTTATACTCTAATAACTTAACATGTACTCATGATAGAAACAGCCTCTAAAGGTAATTGAAAGAGTATGGACTGAATTTGAGGGCAGTAACAATTACATGGATATATTCTTACTTCAGATCCCCAAATAAAAACCATCTAAGAGGATTGAAGCTCATTTTATTCAATAGAAGAAAATTGCTGTCATGTCTAATGCCATGTAGAGCTTGCTTGCCACATGCTAACAACCTAAGATTCTGAAGCTGAGAAGCAGTATCTTAGTGCTGCACAGAGCTTTCTCCTGTCCTAATATCGTGCTCATATGTCATGTGAAAAGTGTGGAGGTGTTAGTCACTCAGTCGTGTCCGACTCTTTGTGACCTAAGAACTGTAGCCCACCAGGCTCCTCTGACCATGGAATTCTCCAGGCAAGAATACTGGAGAATGGGTAGCCATTCCTTTTCCAGGGGATTTTTCTGACCCAGGGATTGAACCTGGCTCTCCTGCCTTGCAGACAGATTCTTTAACATCTGAGCCTCCAGGGAAGCCCCGTATGTAGTGTGCAGGAATAGAATCTCCTGGTGTCTGCAGCTCTGTCGGCCAGCGCCTTGGCCTTCTATCTATTCTTTGCTCCAAGTCTGTTCCCACTCCCTGCAGAGATGGAAGTTCCAGGCCATGTCTGTCTGTCATCCTTTTTCTGTGATATGGTTCTTGATATGAGTCCTGCATCTGTCAGACTTGGAGCCTGCTGAGGCTGGACAGGGTATTACTACACACACACCCACCATCACACACACACACCATCACACACACACACACACCATCACACACACACACACACACACACACCATCCCAGACTGCAGACCAGGGGCAGCTCCCTGATGAAGTCTTGTCTCCAGGCAGGGAGGTGTTGGAGAGGACGGGGTCCTGGAAACGCGGGCTGTGCGGGCCTGGTTCTGATCAACAGATACTGCCTCCAGATTCTCTGGACTGAATCCAGTTCCCTAAGGGGCTGAGGGCTTAAATAAATCCCTCGCTAATCATTCAGGCCAGAGCAGCTGGTGAGCTAAGTCCTTGCTTCTCAGCCAGGCATACAAGGAGGTTTCCTCGAGTGTTTTCTTTGGTGCTATGGGGGATGCCCGGGTGCACCCAGAAAGTAGATCAGAGTGAATGCAGTTGCCCCGGGTTCTTGCAATGAGTTATGTCTGGCTGACAGAGTACAGTCTGAGCTTGGTACAGAGTGGGTCCTCTAATCAGACACATTTCACCCTCCCCAGTCACTTTCCCTCGCCACGAGGGCTCCCTCTCTGGTGCAGTCAGAGCAAAAACAGAATACCTTAGGAAAGTGGTCGGTGTTAGATCTTCAGGGAGGCCTCTCACCATTTTTTTTTTTCCTGGAGAAAAGTTCCTCCTAATGACAGCCTTCCACATCATAGAGTATGCCTAGATTCTAGAAAGATAGTCAGGCTAAATGCTTTATGACAGATAATGTTTTGGTTTCAAAAAGAACACATGTTTTGTCAGTGACCAAGCTGGACTTCATCCTTAGCATAGTGTGGGGTTGACAGGAACCCTCTCAGGTCGTCTAATCCTTGCTGTCACATGGCATCTTTGCTGAGTAGGTACTGAGTGCCCTGGGAAGCAGAGGCCTGAGTGACACCTTCTGAGGGTATGTGGCTTCTCTCACGCTGCAGGGCAGCTTGGCTACTGGCATGAAATTGCAGAGTTGACACTTATACCTTCCCCTGGCAGCCCTGGGCACAGACAACACACCAGCCCCCTCAGAGCACCCGGACTCCAGGTTAGAGGCCCCAGTGTGTCTGGATTCCCACACTTGGGGCCAATCATGGAGGGAATGTCCATCCTGAAAGTTTGGAGGAGGGTATTAAGAGGAGGTGGTTTAGGAGGTGGAACTGGCAACAGATGGCAGCTATGAAAAACTTGGAGATAGAGCCAAAGCTTTCTGTCCATTTCGAAGTTGGGTAGATAGTGAAGTTTTCTCATGGAAATCTCTACTCATTGTCCATTTTCCTCCTGTGAGGGATGGATTTTAGCCACCACTGTCTTCTGCAAAAGAAGTGCCTAGAGAAAAGAAAGCCGGGTTGGGCCCAGGTTCTAAGCAGCCACTCACTGTCTCTGCCTCCCACGTAACTCCCTGCAACTCAAGGCACTTGCCTAAAAACAGCAGAGCAGAACAAACTTTTGGATGCTGAAAATTATTTCTGTGGCAAATATGCAAACTTAAGAAAATGGACCCTCTATACCCTCGTGGGCCAGAATAAGCATTTATGTCTTTTTCACTTCTGGATACCTAGATGTCATGAGTTTAAAATATTTTGAGTCTTTTATGGGGCTTTGGAGCACTAATTTTACTTTCAGAAACCTTGCCTCTGATTTTGCCATTAGTGGGTATGTGTGTGGTGGGGGTGGGTGGGTGTCGAGGGGGGGCATGCACACATGGGTGCACATTGGAGCAGGAGTGTTTGTCCACAAACGTAACTATCCATTTATTTTTATTTTTTATTTTTTTTATTTTTTATTTTTCAGTGGGTTTTGTCATACATTGATATGAATCAGTAATAGAGTTACACGTATTCCCCATCCCGGTCCCCCATCCCACCTCCCTCTCCACCCGATTCCTCTGGGTCTTCCCAGCCCACCAGGCCCTAGCACTTGATTCATGCATCCCACCTGGGCTGGTGGTCTGTAGCTATCCATTTAAACAAACATCGGGTGAGGCCCGATCAGTCCTTGGATGTTAACACCAAGAGCGAATGCATTTGAAGTTGGAGCTCCTGAGAACAATCACTGCAGGTCAAGGTTTAAAAAGTTTCAGGAATCTTTGACAAAAGAGGCAAGAACATACAATGGAGAAAAGATAATCTCTTCAACAAGTGGTGCAGGGAAAACTGGTCAACCACCTGTAAAAGAATGAAATTAGAACACTTTCTAACACCATACACAAAAGTAAACTAAAAAATGGACTAAAGATCTAAATGTAAGACCAGCAACTATAAAACTCCTAGTGGAAAACATAGGCAAAACACTCTCTGACATAAATCACAGCAGGATCCTCTATGACCCACCTCCTAAAGTAATGGAAATAAAAGCAAAAATAAACAAATGGGACCTAATTAAACTTAAAAGCTTTTGCACAATGAAGGAAGCAAGGTGAAAAGACAGCCTGCAGAATGGGAGAAAATAACAGCAAATGAAGCAACTGACAAAGAATTAATCTCAAAAGCATACAAGCAGCTCATGCAGCTCAATTCCAGAAAAATAAACGACTCAATCAAAAAATGGACCAAAGAACTAAACAGACATTTCTCCAAAGAAGACATACAGATGGCTAACAAACATATGAAAAGATGCTCAACATCACTCATTATCAGAGAAATGTAGATCAAAACCACAGTGAGGTACCATTACACGCCAGTCAGGATGGCTCCTATCCAAAAGTCTACAAGCAATAAATGCTGGAGAGGGTGTGGAGAAAAGGGAACCCTCTTACACTGTTGGTGGGAATGCAAACTAGTACAGCCACTATGGAAAACAGTGTGGAGATTCCTTAAAAAACTGGAAATAGAACTGCCATATGACCCAGCAATCCCACTCCTGGGCATACACACCAAGGAAACCAGAACTGAAAGAGATACGTGTACCCCAATGTTCATCGCAGCACTGTTTATAATAGCCGGGACATGGAAGCAACCTAGATGCCCATCAGCAGATGAATGGATAAGGAAGCTGTGGTACATATACACCATGGAATATTACTCAGCCATTAAAAAGAATTCATTTGAATCAGTTCTAATGAGGTGGATGAAACTGGAGCCTATTATACAGAGTGAAGTAAGTCATAAAGAAAAACAGCAATACAGTATATTAACACATATATGGAATTTAGAAAGATAGTAACGATGACCCTATATACAAGACAGCAAAAGAGACACAGACGTAAAGAACAGACTTTTGGACTCTGTGGAAGGCGAGGGTGGGATGATTTGAGAGAATAGCACTGAAACATGTATATTATCATATGTGAAACAGATCGCCAGTCCAGGTTGGATGCATGAGACAGGGTGCTCAGGGCTGGTGCACTGGGATGACCCAGAGGGATGGGATGGGGAGGGAGGTGGGAGGGGGTTCAGGATGGGGAACACATGGACACCCATGGCTGATTCATGTCAATGTATGGGCAAAAACCACTACAATAATGTAAAGTAATTAGCCTCCAATTCAAATAAATAAATTAATTTTTTAAAAAATTTAGGGCTCAGTGCATGTTAATTAGATATGCTGCGTACATCATATTATTAAGATTTTCTCTGTTTAAATGTCTTTTAATCCACTCAGTTTAATGAATTTAAGGGAATAAATTAAAATATGCTACTCATAAAAAATAGATAAAAACTTTCAGGAGCAGCTTCAAATAGATCACCTCAGAAAACCTTGGCAGGACCAGTGGCTGTCCTACTGCCATAGCAAAGGTCATGGTCAGGCAGGATGTCCCCTGAGTGTTCAGTGGGGACATTGTATTGCCTTTTAAAATTCTAATGCTTACCTTAACCTTCTAGGTTGTGTTTCTTTATCTCTCCCTTTTCTCCTCCCTCTTTCTCTCAGAATTAGTGCCTTAGAAGAATAGCTTCATAAACCTGGAATTCTGTTTCTTTATTTTATAATGTTCACTAGCATTTACAGATGGTTGGGCTACAGGGCTTTTGGTAACATGTACATTAAGCCTTTCAAGTACACTCTGTTTACAATTATTACAATGTGAAGACCCTAAATCCCAAAGACAACTGTCTTCATGCCCAAAGGGAAATGGAAAATCAAAACATTGGCCAGAATAATTTAAAGAAGAGAAAGGAAAAAAACTTTCCTTTTAGATTTCTGAAGCAGTAGTTTCTGGTGTGTGTGTGTGTGTGTTTGATTATTTGGAATGAAGTCTCCAAAGTGATAAAGTTCTCCATGAGCTTAAATGACATGTCGGCCCCCAGTATCCCTCTCAGCGTTTCTCTATCCTCACATCAAAGAAAATGCATTGTATTTCCAGCTTACAGGAAAGAGAATTATAAAATATATGTTACATATGTTTGGATTTTGTTAAGTTCAAATCCCTTTCTGTATTCTGCTAGACTTGATTAAGTTGCTAAAAAATGTAAATACCCTTTTGATATATTTCTTCACCCCATTTCCTTGCTTTTTTCTTTTCCTCTTTCATGCATTCATTCATTAATTTGAACAAGTTTGTTCAATGTATCAAATGCCAGCATGGTCTTGTAGGCGAGTTTCTAAGCTTCAGTTTCTCCACTTGTAAAATGAAGATTAAAAATAATAACTGTGTGGTCACTTTCCCAGGATTTTTTGTTTGTGAAAATCCCATGAAAATGTGAATTACCAACACTAGTACATGATACTATAAGCATAATGATCATATTGCTGCTGTTTTAAAATTTTTTTTAGGAATTTGTCCGAAGAATTCAAAATCGATTCAACAAATAAAAATCAAGTAATGTAATAACTATAGAATAAATGATTTTTAAAAACCTATTATCATCTAATAGATTAAAAAGTAAAGCTTTTGACAAAAATCTAACACCCTTTCATGATAAAAACTCTCAACAAGCTAGAAATATAAGTGAACTTCTTCAACCAGTAAGAGTATCTATGGAAAACCTACAGCTAATATCATATTTAATAGTGCAGGACTGAAAACTTTCTCCTAAGACCAGGAACTATACAGGAATGTCCGCATTCACTGCTTCATTCAACATGGTATTGGAAGTACCATCTAAGGCAACTGGGAAAGAAAATAACGGGCATCCAGATTGGAAAGGAATAAGTAAAACCATCTCCATTCACTGATAGCATCATCTTCTATATGGAAAGCCCTAAAGAACCCCCACATATGTACACAAAGCTATTATAATTAATAAACAAGTAGCAGTGTTGCAGGATATAAGATCAATATACAAAAATAAATATTTCTCTATACTAGCAATGGACAATCTGAAAGTGAAATTAGGAAAAGAAGTCCATTTGCAATGGCATCAAAAGAATAAAATTAGGAATAAAATTAACCAAGGAAATGCAGTACTTGTACATTGAAAACTAGAAGACAATGTTGAAAGAAGGTCTAAATAAATGTAAAGATATCCTGTGTTCATGGACTGGAAGAATAACATTAAGACGGCAGTACTCCCCAAACTGACTCACAGATTCAGTGCAATCCCCATCAAAATTCCAACTGCCTTTTTACAAAAATGGAGAAGCTGATCTTAAAATTCATACGGAAATCAAGAGACCTCCAAAGCCTAAAGAAAATATTGAACAAAGTTGAAAGGCTCATACTTGATGATTTCAAAGCTTACTGCAAACCAGTCATACTTAATTAAGGTGTTGTGGTGATGAGATTAGGATAGACATATGGATCAATGGAATAGAATTGAGAATTCAAAACTAAACCCATGAATTTATGGTCAGTTGCTCTTTGATGAGGATACCAGGTCCGTTCAATGAGAGAAGTGTCCGTTCAGTAAATGGTGCTGGGACAACTGAACAACCTCATGTAAAAGACTGAAGTCAGCTACCTCACACTGTATATGAAGATTAATTCGGACTTCTCTGATGCTCCAGAATCCACCTGTCAATTCAGGGGACACAGGTTCAATCCCTGATCCAGGAAGATTCCACACGCCACGGGGCAACTAAACCCACGGGCCACAGATACCGAGCCCATGTTCCACAGCGAGGGAAGCCACCACGGTCTGAAGCCTGCACACCACAACAGGAGATGTAGCCCCTGCTCGCTGCACCTGGAAAAAGCCCGGGCACAGCAGTGAAGACCCAGTACAGCCAAGAGTAAATAAGGAATTTTTATTAAGTAAAAATTAACTCCAGATGGACTGAAGATCTGCATTTTAGAGCTAAAACTATAAAAATCTTAGAAGAAAATATAGGCCCAAATCTTTGTGACCTCTGATTAGACAGTTACTTCTTAAATATTACACAAAAAGCCCAAGAAACAAAAGGAAAAATAGCTACATTAGCACCTATCAAAAGCTGAACATTTTGTGCCTCACAGGACGCTATGAAGAAAGTGAGATGACAACTCACAGAATGGAAGAAAGTATTTGCAAATTATATGTCTAAAAAGGATCTGTTATCCAGAATTTATAAAGAACTTTAAGACTACAACAATAAAGAAAAAGAAAACTTTAGAAAATGGGCAAAGGATTTGAATAGACATTTCTCCAAAGAAGATTACAAATGGTTGGTCAGAAAGCACATGAAAAAAATGCTTATCATTAGTCATTAGCAGAATGCAGATCAAAACTACAGTGAGTTATCACTTCATATCCCATGCTGCTGCTGCTGCTGCTGCTATCGCTTCAGTCATGTCCGACTCTGTGCAACACCATAGACAGCAGCCCACCAGGCTCCCCCATCCCTGGGATTCTCCAGGCAAGAACACTGGAGTGGGTTGCCATTCCCTTCTCCAATGAAAGTGAAAAGTGGAAGTGAAGTCGCTCAGTCACGTTCGACACGTAGCAACCCCATGGACTGCAGCCTACCAGGCTCCCCCATGCCTGGAATTCTCCAGGCAAGAACACTGGAGTGGGTTGCCATTTCCTTCTCCAATGCATGAAAGTGAAAAGTGAAAGTGAAGTCATTCAGTCATGTTCGACTCTTCGCGACCCCATGAACTGCAGCCTACCAGGCTCCTCCATCCATGGGATTTTCCAGGCAAGAGTACTGGAGTGGGGTGCCATTGCCTTCTCTGTCATACCCCATGAGGGAAAAATAAAAGAAGTATTGGCAACAATGTTTAGAAATCAGAAACCTCATACATTGCTGTGGGAGTGTAAAATGGTGTAGGGGCTGTGGAGAACTGCTGGCAATTTCTCAAAAAATTAAACATAAAGTGACCAGTGACCCAGCAGTTCCCCCTGAAGTATATATTCAAGATAATTAAAAACACATGTTCACACAAAAACTTTTACATGAATGTTTATAGCAGCATTATCCATAATAGCCAAAAAGTTGAAACCATCCCCAATGTTTATCAACTGATGAGTGGATAAACAAATTATGGTACAATGAAGTCTTTTTTGGCCATAAATAGGGATGAAGTACTGACATAGATTGCAACAAGGATGAACCCTGGGAACATTATGCTAAGTGAAAGAAGCCAGACGCAAAAGGCCAAACATTGTATGATTCCATTTACGTGAAATGTCCAGAATAGGTAAATCCATAGAGACAGAAAGTAGGCAGTAGTTGCCAGAGGGTGGGAGGAGCCTGGGATTGGAAGGTACAAGGTTCCTTTTGAGTATGGTGGAAATGTTTTAGAATTAGAAATGGACGACAATTGTACAGCATTGTGAATAACTAATAACCGACTCAACTGTGCGTGTTAAAATGGTTAAGATGGTGAATTTTATAGTATGTGAGTTTTATGTCAGTTTTTAGAAAGTGATTTTGTAGTTCCTAGTAAAAATAATGCAATAGCGATTTTAGGCTCTGAGGTGCCAGAAAAATACAACTGTAGTATGTACTTTATTGGAAAGTGGCCAGGTTCTCCACAAGAAGCATCTCCTTAGCACGTACACACTCATCCACATGCACACACACAAACTCAGATGTCTTTCTTTCCGACTCTTTTCTTTCTTTTAATTGTGAAGGTAGGGGACTTCCCTGGCAGCCTAATGGTTAAGACTTTGCCTTCCAAAGCAAGGGATATGGGTTCGATCCCTGGTAGATGAGCAAAGATCCCACATGTCTCGAGGCCAAAAAACCAAATCATAAAACAGAAGCAATATTGTAACAAATTAAATAAAGACCTAAAAATGGTTCACATAAAAAAAAAACTTTAAAAGGAAAAGATTTTTTTAAATTGTGAAAGTAGACAGTTTAGATTTAAAAAGAAAGAGCTTCCATATAGGAAATATAGTGAAGTTCTGCAATACATGCCTATTACCCTAACATATGTAGTCAATGTAGTGTTAAAGCCCCGTTATCTTCTTCCTTCTCCAAAGCCTATCTACATTTCAAGTTCTGGGAATCATGAATCAACATGTTTTTCTAGCCATTAGAAGTGAAAATAACTGAAAATCTTAGTATCATCATCGCTGAATATCTGAAGATCCACCAGTAGAGTCTATCATTCCTCTCACTTTCCCATCAGTTAGAGTTTAGTGAGAATTTTTCTCGTCTCTTTTTCTCATCATTACGTTTATGATGATCCCTAAGGAGAGGCCGTGTCCGACTCTTGGCCACCCCATGGACTGCAGCCCGCCTGGCTTCTCTGTCCATGGGATTCTCCAGGCAGGAATACTGGAGTGAGTCACCATGCTCTTCTCCAGGGCATCCTCCTGACCCAGGGGTCAAACCTGAGTCTCTTACATATCCTGCATCATCAGGCAGATTCTTCACCTGGAGAGCCACCTGAGAAGCCCAAGGAGAGGCTATACTTTTTTTAAAATGTCATTGTTTCCTGATTATTAAATGTGGTGTGTTCATTTAAAGGTGATACTGAATTTAGGATAACTTTTTTAGCCATTTCACGGTCACTATACCCAAAAAATTACAAGTCTACCAAATTCTGACTTCCAAAAGGTATCCTTATATTGAAACTTTTGAGGAGGGACCACTTAAATGGAGACGACTTTTCTGAGCTCCTTCTTTCCATGTTTTTATGTGTGGTGAGTGGGGGCGGACACACATGTACGACATACACAGAGATGCCCTCACAGAACACCCTTGACAGATGGATACATAGGTACCTAGACAGAGGGGCTTCCCTGTGGATCCCAGTGATGCTCACACGAAAGGGAAATGAATGTGGGAGCAGGAGAGGCAGACTTCGATCCTGCCCCGGCTGGTTATTGTTTAAGAGTAGGGGAGCCATGGGGCTTCCCAGGTGACACTATGGTAAAAAACCCGCCTGCCAGTGCAGGAGACATATGAGATGCGGGCTCAGTCCCTATGTTGGGAAGACCCCCTGGAGAAGGAAAGGGCTACCCACTCCAGTATTCTTCACTGGAGAATTCCATGGACAGAGGAGCCTGGCAGGCTACAGTCAGTCGGGTCGCAAAGAGTTGGACACGACTGAAGTGACTTAGCATGCACGTGACTTAGCATGCATGTAGGGGAACCATGCTGGAATGCATATGTGTGCATGGTCCTTCTCCTGCTTTCTAATCTGCTCTTAGCCCCCTGTTTCCTCCACCTCCCATCCCAGTCACTGTCTGTCTGAGACACCCACGGCTTCACCCCTTCCTTAGATCCACGGTCCATCCTTTTATTCATTGAACAAATACGCCCCCAAGCTCAGTGCCAGTGCTGCGTGAGCTGCGGGTAACGGCCTTGAACCTGCAGGAGGAACTGGAAGAGGAGGCCAGAAGCCAGGGAAGAGGAAGTGAGCTGCAAGCCGCCGGAGCACCGGGCCGCTCTGGCCAAGGACACAAGGCAGGCACGTGGGTTGCTGCAGAACCCCTCAAGCCTGGGACAAGCCAATCTGTCCTTATTACACAGACCTGTAGGGACCAGGTCAGAGGGACATACCAGCTTCCTGTTTGAACCAACAGTGCTGGAACTAATTTTCCCAGACGTGGGTTTTGTAGAGTAACCCTGGGGGCCTGCTGGGGGAGCGCTGGGCCTCTCCTCTGGGCAGCCTGGGGAGCTACTGAAGGGAACTGCCTCCCTTCAGTAGCCCTTCAGGCTACAGGGAGGTAGCCTGGCAGAGACCAGCTCTCCAGGGCAGTTTCATGTTCTCAAACGGGACAGGAACAGAGTAGAGAGCCTGCCAGGTGCTGGAGTCGTCAAGCTAGCATCCTGATGAGTTATAATGAGGGGGTTTGAGAGAGTTGTAATGAGGAGCCACGTACTTAAGTCTGCGAGAGAAGCGTAGAAGGCCAGGCAGTGGGATGCTTAAACCCATGCAGGAAGCGAAGACCCAGGCAGCCAGGACGGTGTCTCCCCTGGCCAATCATCCCTAGGACTCAGAGTTCAAGCCAGGGACCCTGCGTGGTCTGTCTGCAGACCCCCACGGCCTGGGGCCCACTGCTGTGCGCAGTTGGCCCTTGGGCTCATCCCAGCCACCATCTGCCGTCAGCTGGTTTAAGGCCCGCGAGGGATGGGGCTGGGGTCAGGAAGGACCAGGACAAGGCTTTTGGGGGAATAGAGGCCTCCTCTGTGTGGAAAGCACAGCAGATGCCTGGTGCACTTTCCTCAGACGTGCCTGGGAAGGAGGTAGTTCCGTGACAGAACCTGTGTAAGAACTCTACGTGGATGCAGGAGGCTCTCTAGATGCTTGTTTAAAACCACAACTGACTTGAAAGCCTGAATGGTGTGCTGTTTGTTTGTCTATTATTGTTGGTGTGTTTGTTTTTAAGAAAAGCATAGACCCCCTTATCAGAGGCCTTGCTCTGGGCCAAAGATTACTTTATGGTGAGGACTCCCCCTTTACCATCACATCCGCCACCCCAGCAAACAGTCTATCTGGAAATACCCAATTCTCAGCAACTAGTTATGCCTATGAAATTATATAGTGCAAAATAGATTTCCCCTGTGATGTCAAACTACCCATGTTTCAGAGAGTGAGCAGCAGCTCAGGGCCTGCATCCCCTCTGGAAGCATTTCTCATGGAACCTCAGAGAGGCTTGCTCTGCTCTACTGCTCTGTCCAGGGCTTGGTCAGTAGCAGAAGGTGCCTGTTGAGGGCATGGGAGCACTTCTGGCAGCCAGTCCCTCTGGGTGGGATCCGAGCAGCCCCTTCCCCGTGAAGGTGAGCATAGAGACAGGGTGGCTCAGAGGCAGGTGGAGGTGTGGCTCCTTTACCTCCTGGCCATGTGACCTTGGGGAAGTTCTTTAACTTCTCAAGTCCTCAGTTTCCTCATCTGTAAAATGGGTCAGTAGCGCTTACCTCACGCTGTTCTAAGGACTGCAAGAGCCGTGCAGAAGGAGACCTGGGCGAGTGTTCTATACTCAGCACCTTTGAAAACGTATTAGGTTTCCATGCTCTGATCAGCAGTAGCCCAAGGAACTGAATCGGCTAGTCTCACACTTGAACTGAGATTTTAAATGTGAAATTTCCAGTTAAAGGTGACTCGGTGATCACGCTGGTCATTGTTCAATTTTCATACATCCACACAGATATTTTCTCTCTTTCTCAAAGCCCAGCATTCGTTCTGTCTCAGAGTCATCCTCAGTAAGGAAGAGCAAGAGTCTTTAAAGCAAGGCTACTGTGCTTATTTCAGACTCTTATGCTTTTTTGAAATTATTTGGTCATTGATTCTAAATGCCTCTCAACTCATCTAACCCTTGTGATCTGAAATGCATGATGTTGCCATTCTAAAAATGTGAATTACATGCCATTCTGTGATGCTCACTAATTGATATGTGTTCATCATGGGCTTCCACAATGGCTCAGCAGTAAAGAATCTGCCTGCAATGCAGGAGACACAGGATATGCAGGTTCCATCTCCTGGTCATGAAGATCCCCTGGAGGAGGAGATGGCAACCCACTCCAGTGTTCTTGCCTGGAGAAATCCCATGGACAGAGGAGCCTGGTGAGCTACAGTCCATAGGGTCACAAAGAAAGGACATGACTGAGCATGCATGCATTGTGTCTCCACTTCTTTTTTTTTTTTTTTTTTGGCTATTCTGGGTCTTAGTTGCAACATGTGGGATCTAGTTCCCTGACCAGGGATTGAACCCAGGTCAATCCCACTTTGGGAGCTCAGAGTCTTAGCCACCAGATCACCATAGAAGTCCCACATCTTCACTTCTAACTGTGATTCTCCTGAGGGGAAAGACTGTGGTTTTGATGTCTTCTGTATGGTCAGAAGCTGGGCAAAGACTGTGTGAAGACTCTAGGTTGAGTTGGATAAATCAGGTGGGTCGATACACAGTTTTTGCTTGTTTAACTTGAGGGCACACTGACCAGGTTCCCTTCTCTCTGCTGTAGTGACAGAGAATCTGGAAGAGGGAAGGGGGCTCCCTGTGTCCTGAGGGTGCCTAGGCTGGACAAGGCGGGGCACGGAAGGGGTCCAGGAGTTGAGGTGGAGCATGGCCGCCCCCAAGTCATTCTTCTGGGCCTGGGACACTTTGGTGCTCCAGCTACCTCCAAAGAAACCTGTTCTGAGATGAGAAGCTGGCCCTGCAGACTCTGTCCTCTAAAACCAGTTCCTTACTCTGATGCCGAAATATCTGATTTTTCCTAGAGTCTGCCATCTCCTCCTTCCTGTAATTGTATTTCTCATCACTTTAAAAGGTCACCTTCTTTTCCACTGTCCCCTCTTCCAGACTGTCTGGCCCACTGTTGCCAAGTCACTCTAAAGCAGCACCAGGTATGTCTGACCCTCCACATTTAGACCCTCACTGCCCACCCACTGCCAGCCCCTACCCTCCATGTCTCGAGGTGACATTCAAATTCCCTTGTAGGCCTTGCCCATTACCCTCCTCTGCTCTCTACTCATTCTCTTATCCCAGCTCAGACTATCCCACCAGCCTGTTCCTGGGGTCACCCAACTCTCACCTTCTGCTGTAAATTCTGGACAATAGATTCATGCAGCCCTGGCCATGCCAGCTTATGGTGAGCCCTGCATCACTGCCTGGCCCTGAATTTGGAATCTGCTGCCCTTGTCTGAGGGCTTCCCAGGTGGCTCAGTGGTAAAGAATCTGCCTGCCAATGCAGGAGACACGGGTTCAATCCCTGCGTGGGGGAGATCCTCGGAGAAGGAAATGGCAACCCGCTCCAGTGTTCTTGCCTGGGAACTCCCGTGGACAGAGGAGCCTGGTGGGCTACAGTCCATGGGGTCACAAAGAGTTGGACACGACAACTTAGTGACTAAGCAACAGCAGCTGCAAACCATGCCTGAAGGACTGTTTTCCCGTGCCTTCATGCGTTTGCGGATTCCTGTCTCCCCGGCTGCCCTGTAAGCTCCCTTCCATGATCCCTGTTCTCTGTGCCCCATTGACAAGCACAGCACAGGGCCTCTCCCTCGCCCTGAAGCCAGGTTGGAGACTGTTCTCACGACGTTCCCAGAAGTCTGGTTTCTACCCGAGGCAGAGCCACTGAGGATGCTTCAGAGTGGAGCCCTCTCGGGTTTGGGCCAGAGTCTGCCACGGAGCCCAGACAGAACATCGGTTGTGCAGACAGCGGTAATAAAAGGTGATTTCAGTGGTTTGTTCATAGTGGCACCAACAGCCCTTCTATGTGAGAGCAAGGAGCCCACTACGGGAGCAGGGAGCGCGTGTGCTGCCAGCTCCTCTCCATTGTATTTGGGAAGTTGGCTTGTCTGAAATACAGTTTCACAGGTGCAGGATTCATTCTCGGCAGGTGACTATGTTTTGATTTGTATCATCACTTGCAAAACAGAATGGAGAGAGCGATTTCAGACTATAAAGCACGTTCTGTTGCACAAGAGATATTAGTGTTAAAAATTCGTCAGTGTTGCTAAATATTTACCCAATACTGGGTTTCTACCTTCTGCCAACCTGAAGCATTTTCTTGGCAAATGCGCTTCATGGAACTTTGGAAGTTTCTCTGCCATACTCCTCTGACTACATAAATACAGCCATCTGTCCGTGCTAGGTAAACAGACTGACCTCTATTCTTCTTACTGTTTTTTTAAACTTTTGATTTCTTGAAATTTGTCCAGAATAATCCATAGTCTGCTGCTGATTCTTTGTTAGGAGCCAAAAATATACAATTATAAGGAACTCCAGAAACAACTAGAGTGTTCTTTTTTGCCCAGTGTTATTTGAAACCCCTCTGAGAATCGTAATTTGCAAGTTCTGCACATTTTCCTTCCTTCTGAGAGGTCATTATGTATTTTTCTGTGTCCCCTACTGTTGCACTATTTTATTGTTCTACTGGAGATGCTGGGTTTTTGTTCAGCATCAAATTTATTTCAAAGTTCATATTTGCTCAGAACCAAACTAGTGTTCTGCCACAACTGTAAATAAGACGAGATCAGTCAGTGTCAAATTAGTTCCTACTGTGTTTTTAGTTGCTAGATTTGTTTTTAAAAGAAATACTCACATCTGGAGTATTTTTAATGCATTCAAAGGGATTATTCACTGTCCCTCAAAAAGTCATTTTGAGACACTAAATAACTCGATCTAGTAACGTCATCTCGCAAGCATTCCTAGAACTACTTTCTTCTTGAGAGCGAAGCGGATGAGCTCTGAGTTGAGTTATGACCCAGAATGGCTCTCCTTAGCTTACTCATTCACGTTCTTGAAGCTTGACTCTGAACCACTTCTGACTCTCTCTGAATTCGGATCCACTGTTAATGCTGACACGCCCAACCCTTCATCCCCCAGGAATTCAGAGGCCTGTGATGTAGAGGCATTAGTTCCCAAAGAGGAATTTCAGAACGATCTTGAGTTGCCCCAGCCCTGGTGGAAAGAAAGACCCACCTGCCGAACAGCAACAACAAATGATACACGTGTGTGTTGAATTAGCAAGGTTGTAACAACAGCTTCAGGACAGCATCACACCTCACTTGTTGAGCAACCGTTCTCTGAGTACCTGGCATGGGCACTGCACTGAGACAGACCCTGGGGATGGAGTCATGAACACAAGAGGGGTCTCTGCCCTCAGAGGACTTGACCGTGGTCTCAGTATTGACTGAGTTACAAACTGTTAGTGCTCTAGGCTTTCAGAGAAAGGGAGACTTAAACGAAGGAGGCTCTGAGATGTTCCTGAACCATTGGGGTCATGAACTAGAATGTGATAAAAGGGTAGGATGCGGACAGAGACGTGACGGCGGAGGTCAGACATCCGGGCAGCCTCATGGGGGGGCGAGTGCATGAGCCTCCTTCATGTGGGAGCAGTGGGAACCCAGCTTGCCTGAAGCCCAGGGAGATGCTCCTGGGAGAGGCATCAGACATGTGCTGTTAGGCCCAGAGGCGCCTGGCATTTAAAAATATGCCTTCCCTAGTATTTCAGGGCCCCCAAAGACACAATAACTATGTGTAAGGAAGTAGGAATAGCCCTGGACTTGGAATGAGGAGGTGGTGAGTCTGGTCCCAGGGCCACGGGGAACCCTGGAATCTGGGGGCAGAGGCCACTGTAGTGAGCAGTGTTACTACTTTTCACTTGAGAGGTCTTGACCTGGAGAAGTTGTCTGCCCAAAGCCAGCAGTCATTCTAGGGCTCAGCTAGAGTGTGAAACCAGGGCTTCTGTGTCCTTCAGTATCCCTTCAGTTTGTCAAAGAATGATAAGAGCATTTAGCTGGGGTCCTCTGAGGAGGAGGGCCATGCTGAGGAGGGTCTGGACCCTTCATCAGAAGCTTGCTACTCCTTCCCTGAGTCCAGAGGGCATTCATTGTCTCAGAACCCCTCAGCCACTCACCATCTGCACATGCAATTGAGCAATCTCTAGGTCTTCTTTTTAACAGCTGTATCGAAGCGTAATTTACATATCAAAAAACTAACCCATTTCAAGTGGGCAGTTCAATGATATGTAGTAAATTTATAGATTTGTGCAACCATCATCATAATATAGGTTTAGAAGATTGCATCAACCCAGTAAGATCCCTCATACCCATTATATGGAAACATTCACACACACACAGACACACACACTCTTATACATTGGATGGTTCAACTAGAATATTGATATCCTGCCCTATTTTAGTGCAACATGTGTTTTTAACGGGGAAGTGGTAAAGAATCTGCCTGCCATGAAGGAGACACCAGTTCAATCCCTGGATCAGGAAGATCCCTGGAGAAGGAAATGGCAACCCACTCTAGTATTCTTGCTTGGAGAATCTGCTGGACAGAGGAGCCTAGTGGGCTACAGTCCGTGGGGTTGCAAAGAGTCAGACGTGACTTAGCAACTAAACAACAACATATTTTTAGCAATAAGGTTTCAACATTTAGAAAAGTTTGCTGCTATATAATAAAACTTGCCCGCCGCATACTTTAATGATTATATGGAATACTCTTCAAAGATAAAATTTTATGGCTCACCTTTTCTTTTCAAAAGTTGCTTTTCCTTCCAGTTTTCTTGTTCATATTTATTTCAGGAATTATACCCATAGAGATGTGATATGGTAAATATATTTGTGGGACAACCTAAGAGGTAAGGTAGAGAGCTAATTTCCCAAATAACCAAAGCACTCTTTAAACAATAATAAAAATATATATTCTCATATAAAAGTGAGCAAAGATATAAACAGGTATTCTAGAAACAGGAAAAGAATGCATCTAATAAATATGCTGTACTAATAGGGATGCAATTAAAGCAACACTTCATTTCTCCTATGAAATTGGCAGTGAGTTAAAAAATATATTTAACTGAGGTATAATGAATTGTGTATAATGAAATAAAATTGGAATACATTTAAAGTATACATGATGGTATGATATACATTGTAAAAGGATTCCCACCATCAGGGTAAATAGCACATCCATCCATCGCCTCATATATTTATCTTCCTCATTTTGGTAAGCACACTTCAATTCTGCTCAGCAAGCTTCATTCGTGGTTGTGGTTTAGTCACTGAGTTGTGTCTGACTCTTTGTGACCCCATGGATTGTAGCCCGCCAGGCTCCTCTGTCATATTTCAGTTATACAGTACAGGAGAATCATTACAACTGTAAGTATCTTATTATCAGCTATACTTAGGTCCTCAGACTTTATTGCTCTTCTAACTGAAAGTTTGCATCCTTGAGGGCTTTCCTGATAACTCAGTTGGTAAAGAATCCGCCTGCAATGTGGGAGACCCCGGTTCAATTCCTGGGTTGGGAAGATCTGCTGGAGAAGGGAAAGGCTACCAACTCCAGGATTCTGGCCTGGAGAATTCCATGGACTGTATAGTCCATGGGATCCCAAAGAGTTGGACACAACTGAATGACTTTCACTTGCATCTTTTTACCAATCTCTCCCTGTTTACCCCACCCCCCAGTCCCAGGGGGTCACCATTCTTCTTTCTTTCTCCACAAAAAGTGATGCCACATACTATCTGTCTTTGCTGTCTGACCTATTCCACTTAGCATAATGTCCTTGAGGTCAATCCATTTGTTGAAAGTGGCACAATTTTCCTCTTTTTTAAGGCTAAATAACATTCATATATATCACAGTTTGTTTTTCCATTTATCTGCCAGTGGACACGTTGGTTCTTTGCGTACCTTTGCTGTTATGAATAATGCTGCAATGAACTTGGGAGTGCCCATGTCTCTTCGGGATGATGATTAGTTTCTTTTGGATATATACCCAGAAGTGGGATTGCTGGATCGGGTGGTAGTTCTATAACAGGGCCGGTCAGTGCATAGTTGTTAGCACAGGACAGTTATCGTGGGAGTGAGTGTGGCAGTTAGAGGTCCCGCTCTGCTAAGGGTCAGCCTCGTGGTCAGCCTCGTGGCTGCCCTCGTGACAGGGGGTGCTGTGGGAGGTGGACGGTAGCCTGCTCCCTGGGACCCTATGGGCCCTCCAGCCTCGGGCCTGTGTGTGAGCTGTGGGCCGGGGACAGGCTGAGGGCTGTGTCCTGCAGGGCTCCAGAGCCCACATCACAGCCGCCAGCTAGCCGGTCCCAGGCCTTGAGACAGTGGGAACCCCTTCCCCACCCCTGCCTCCGCAATGTGATGGCAGTCAGCTTCATGGGTAGCAGATTATGGATGCCTCAGCAATGGGAATACGTGGACACTGCCATTCAGGTCCCAGCTTCTGCCTCTCTGTTCAAGTTTCAAATCTCCGTCCAGCGTAGATCAGTTGTCCATCCCTAGTAAGTGGCCGGAAGTCAGGGTTAAGTTGCAAGGACCTTGCACATCGGTACTTCCAGGTCCACCTTTGTGGGTGGGGCTCTTCTCAACAAAGGGCAATTGTTTGAAGCTGGGAATTAACCTGACGGGTACTCGTTGACCTTAGTTCCCTGCCCACGTCTCCTGCGTTGGAAGGCAGACTCGTAACCACCGGACCACCAGGGGAAGTTCCGAGGTGTGTGTGGTTTTGATTTGCATTCCCCTTGCCCTGTAGTGATGCTGAGTACCTTTCCATGTACCTGTGGGCCATTTATGTGTCATCTCTGGAAAAAATGTCTTCAGGCCCATTGCCTATTTTTTAATTGGGTCGTTTGGCTTTTTACTATTGAGTTGTATAAGTTCCTTGTCTGTTGTGGATGCTAACCCTTTATCAGATGTGTGGTTTGCAAATTTCCAATTCCATGGGTCACCTTTTCATTTTGTTGATGTTTCTTTGGCTGTGCAGAATTGTTTTAGGCTGATATCCTGCTTGCTTATTTTTACACTCCCTTTCCCACATTTTGTTTCTGATGTCACAATTTAAATATTTTTATATTGTATATTCATTAACAAATTATTGCAATTACAGTTACTTTAAATAATTTTTTCACCTTTATATTAGAGTTGTAAATTATTTGTCCCCTCTCTTGTTAATACTCACCATCATTTTAATATTAGAGTATTACAGATTTATATATTTACCCTTACCAGTGACTTTTACACTTTCATATGTTTTTTGTTACTAATTTGAATTCAGCTCATAGAAGTCCCTTTAACATTTATTGTAAGGCTGGTCTAATGGTAATAAATTCCTTCAGCTTTTGTTTAACTGGAAAACTTTTTATATTTCTTTCAATTCTGAAGGACAGCTTTGCCGGGTATTGTGTTCTTGGGCATAATCCCACTACCTTCCAGCCTGCAAGTTTTCTGCTGAGAAATCTGCTCATAGTCCTCGAGGGGCTTCCTTGTGCATAAACAGGTTGCATTTTTCTTACTTCTTTTAAGATTCTCTCCTTGTCTTCAACTTTTGACAATTTAATTGTAACACATCTCAGTATGGGTCTCCTGTGGTGCTTTCTGAGAGTCCTAGATGTGAATGTCTGTTTCCTTCCCCAGGTTCTCTGAAAAGCTTTCTGCCTCTTTCTCTCTTTCTTCTCCTCTTGGGATCCCCACATGCATATACTGTTCCATTTGATAGTGTCCTATAAGTGTCTTAAACTATCTTCACTCATTCTCAATCTTTTTTTTTTTTCCTCCTCTTACTGGATGAATTACATTGCCCTTTCTTCTAGTTCACTGATCCTCTCTTCCACTTCATCTAGTCTGCTTTTGAATCTTTCTGTTGAACTTTTTGGGACTTCCATGGTGGCTCAGATGGTAAAGAATGCCTGCAGTGCAGCAGACTCAGGTTCAGTCCCTGCATTGGGAAGATCCCCTGGAGAAAGGAATGGCAACCCACTCCAGTATTCTTGCCTTGAGAATTCCTTGGACTGAGGAGCCTGGTGAGTTACAGTCCATGTTATTATATTTATTATATTCTTCAGGCCTGTGATTTCTCTTTCACACTTCTTAATATTTTCTCTTTGTTGTAATTTGTTCACGCATTGATCTCCTCACCTTGGTGAGTATCTTTATGACTGTTATTTTGACCTATCTCAGTTCAGCTCAGTTCGGTCGCTCAGTCGTGTCCAACTCTTTGTGACCCCATGGACTGCAGCACGCCAGGCCTCCCTGTCCATCACTAACTCCCGGAGTTTACTCAAACCCATGTCCATCGAGTCAGTGATGCCATCCAACCATCTCATCCTCTGTTGCCCCCTTCTCCTCCCGCCTTCAATCTTTCCCAGCATCAGGGGCTTTTCAAGTGAGTCAGTTCTTCACATCAGGTGGCCAAAGTATTAAGAGTTTCAGATTCAACATCAGTCCTTCCAATGAATATTCAGAACTGATCTCCTTTAGGATGGACTGGTTGGATCTCCTTGTAGTCCAAGGGACTCTCCAGAGTCTTCTCCAACACCACAGTTAAAAAGCATCAATTCTTTGACACTCAACTTTCTTTACAGTCCAACTGTCACATCCATACATGACTACTGGAAAAAACCAGCCTTGACTAGACAGACCTTTGTAGGCAAAGTAATGTCTTTGCTTTTTAATACACTGTCTAGGTTGGTCATAACTTTTCTTCCAGGGAGTAAGTGTCTTTTAATTTCATGGCTGCAGTCACCATCTGCACTGATTTTGGAGCCCAAAAAGTCTGCCACTGTTTCCACTGTTTCTCCATCTATTTGCCATGAAGTTATGGGACCAGATGCCATGATCTTAGTTTTCTGAATGTTGAGCTTTAAGCCAACTTTTCCACTCTCCTCTTTCACTTTCAACAAGAGGCTTTTTAGTTCCTCTTCACTCTCTGCCATACGGGTGGTGTCATCTGCATATCTGAGATCATTGATATTTCTCCCAGCAAACTTGATTCCAGCTTGTTCTTCATCCAGACCTGCATTTCACATGATGTACTCTGCATGTAAGTTAAATAATCAGGGTGACAGTATACAACCTTGACGTACTCCTTTCCCGATTTGGAACCAGTCTATTGTTCCATGTCCAGTTTTAACTATTGCTTCCTGCCCTGCATACAGATTTCTCAAGAGGTAGGTCAGGTGGTCTGGTATTCCCATCTCTTGAAGAATTTTCCACAATTTATTGTGATCCATATAGTCAAAGGCTTTGGCATAGTCAATAAAGCAGAAGTAGATATTTTTCTGGAACTCTCTTGCTTTTTCGATGATCCAGTGGATGTTGGCAATTTGATCTCTGTTTCCTCTGTCTTTTCTAAAACCAGCTTGAACATCTGGAAGTTCTTGGTTCACGTATTGCTGAAGCCTGGCTTGGAGAATTTTGAGCATTACTTTACTAGCGTGTGAGATGAGTGCAATTGTGCGGTAGTGTGAGCATTCTTTGGCATTGCCTTTCTTTGGGATTGGAATGAAAACTGACCTTTTCCAGTCCTGTGGCCACTGCTGAGTTTTCCAAATTTGCTGGCATATTGAGTGCAGCACTTTCACAGCATCATCTTTTAGGATTTGAAATAGTTCAACTGGAGTTCCATCACCTCCACTAGCTTTTGTTCATAGTGATGCTTCCTAAGGCCCACTTGACTTCACATTCCGGGATGTCTGGCTCTAGGTGAGTGATCACACCATCGTGAATATCTGAACTATCTATTGAACTCTCTATTAAGCCATTTATTTCTATTTCATTAACATTGGTTTTTGGAAATTTATCTTGTTCTTTTGTTTGGAACATATCTCTCTGTTTCTTCATGTTATGATACATTCTGTGTTGGTTTCTGCATACTAGATCAAAGAGTCACCTCTCTCAGTCTTCACAGACTGGTCCCTTATTAACCTTATTAACCTTTATTAACCTCATCAATCAGCCTGGTTCAGGCTCCTGGTTATCTTTCAAATTTCTGTGATTGTCCAACTGCTGTGTTTGTTCTTAGTGACTCCCAGTAGTTGAGAGTGTGCCAACACCTGTCAGTGTCCCAAAGGGGAGATCTGTAGTACCTGGGTGCAGACTGATCAGAAGTTGGACACCCTGGCAGCAACTGGTAAAGTATGCAGTTGAACCCCTTCCAGGAAGAACTTTGAAGCTGGGTGTTTTTACTTTTCCCCTGCACTGAGCCAGGCATATAGCCGTGGGAGTGTTGCCATGCTTCTTAGAAACTGCTTCTGTGGTCCTGTTTTCTATAGTCCTATGGAACTCATGCATGCAAGCCCCACTGATTATCAGAGCTGGGGTGATTGGGGGGCCTCTCATTCAGGTTGTATGCTTAAAAGCTGGAGTGCCGGGTGTGTGGGCTGTGGTCCAGATGGTTCACTCCTCAAGGACAAGCTGGGAGTTGGGGAGTCCCTCCAACTGTGTGGTGCTGCGCCAGGGGTGGGCTTCACGGCAGCAGTGTCTCAGCCTTTCTCACCTATGGGCATTTTCTCTGCTGTCTGATGTGTAAGAGTCACTCCTCTAGTTTCTGAATTTCTCTCAGAGGATTTTTACTCCATGTGTAGTGTATGTTCAATGAGTCTGTGAGAGCAGAGAAATTCAGATGCCCCCTGAATGATGTCATCATTTTGGTCAGAAGCCACTTCAAATCTGATTTTTAAAAAGAATATTAGTAAAGGAACAGAAACTCATATGCTGTTGGAGAAATGTAAATTAATAGGCCTTTTTTTGAGAACAATTTGACAATATATGAAAATTTAAAATATTTATGTCTTTTGACTTAGAAAATCAATTAATCCAGGAATTAATCCTATTGAAGAAATACAGAACCATGAAAAAAATCAATATACAAGCATTTTTGCCAAAGCATGGTTGTAGTAATGAAAACTAGCCACAATTTAACTCTACATCACTTGATTAAATAAACTATAGTTCTTCCAGGCAATGCAATGGTCTATGCAGCCTTTTAAAAGATGGTAGGTTTATACGTTCTTTGGGGAAAGAAGAAATGAAAAATGAAAAAGATTAAGTCACTAGACAGTGTGACCTTATTAGAAGTGTACATATAATCCCCCTGTTAGTATATGTATATAAGAACTGGATAAGTAGTCAGGGCTTAAAACTGTTTACTGTGGGCATTATCTCTACATCTTAGGATCCTGGCTAGCTTTCATTTTCCTGCATTTTGTATTTTTGCAGTGTTTAACTTTTTAACAAAAATCATGTACTATTTATGTAAGCCAAAAGATGTAGCGAGGATACTTTTCAGTTAAATCAAAACTTAAAACGGAATCATATATCCCCAGCCTTTCAGGGATCACATGGATAGTTAAGAATTCATTGAGTTAGGAATCAGAGACAAATGGAGGAGGCAGAGGTTGCCCCAAACCCGGCTGTGGTCCCACCAAAGTCATAACAGAGCAGATGCTCCAGACTGAATTCCCAGAGACCTCTCACTCTGTATGATCCTGAAACTTCCAAGATAAGCAGCTCACTGTTTTAAGATGGCCAGCTATTATTGAATAGTTTTTGTGTTTCATTGTTACGCTATTACATTATGCTAAGTTACACTGTGTTTTATTATACGGTGTTACAAAGTATTGTCTCATTTTGGCCAGAAGGTGACCTCCATGAGGACGTTGACTTTATTTTCAGCTTTATTTCCAGCTCTTACAGCAGGGCTTATTAACACAAAGCACCTGTGGAATATTTAGCACTGGAGACAGATTCATTAGAAAGTTTATAAAAAACCAGACTCCTTCCTATAGCTTTAACTCCATTCATGCTTCGTGTCTCCACAGGACACACAAAATGTGTTTTCCACAAGGCGGCCCCTCAGATGTCTGTTAACAGCAATCCTGACCCCCTCATGCTTTTCTTTTAATTAGACACATCAGATCAGTGCAGCAAGCTTGAGGAATATGGTTTCTCAACCAGCACCCATTAAGGCAGGATGGGCACTGGTGACTGGGGTGGCCCTACCAGAAAATAAAACAAAACTCAGCACCATGAGGAGTGTGGGCCTGCTGTAGTTACATTTCTTGTTCATTGTTCATTACTTGGCTCTCCCAGGGATGCTCATGTTTCCTAAGAGCCCAGGGCCATGTCTGTTGCATTGTATTCCCAGGACCTAAAGTAGCACCTGGCACACAGTGTGAGGCTAAAATATGTGTCTGGGGGGGGGGGGGGTGTTCACATCTGGGTGCATTAGTAGACACTGACCCGACTGGCTTTACTGAGTCATAAACTATTCAGCTGATTGGGGACCCCTTCTCCTGACATGGAGCTGTGTGTTGTCAGTGAGGACCAAAGAAGAGAAACATCTGTCTGAAATTTGTAAATTATCCATTTGCCCTGTGTATTCCGAACCTTCCTTCTCACTTTCTCCCCCTCCTGAGAGATTGCTCCAAGATCATCTTTGCTTTCTAATTTCCTCCTGAAGTTCTTTTCTTCCTTTCCTCATGTAAAGACACATTTAGCAACTGAGCTCTGAATCTTATCTCTTTTACACATCATTAGTTTGGTGTCTTCCTCTTTTATCTTCATTCCTCTGTTTTCACAGAGTATTTTTTTCCCAAGGGGTAAGCTTCTTATCAGGCTATACTAAACTCAGTATTTTTTGTTGTTCCTTTCTTCTAATAAAGGTAACTGTTATCCTGTTTTTCTTTTGACCCCAACTTTTCTTCTTGAAGACGTGTGAACTTCTGAGGGAAAACATTTTATTCTTTTGCATCTCCTTTTTTTAAGGATATTTTAACCTCATGGTAAAAAAAAAAAAAAAAAAAATTTCTCTGGAGCTAACCGGCTTTCTCCCAGTCTCTGTATTTGACTGTCCATATATGGAGCACTGCAGTAGACATTTTCTGCCTCCTATGAAGTCACCCTGCTTTTCACATTCATCCTTAAGTCCAGGAACATCTGGTTGGTCTTCGCAATGCCAACTAGTGATTTATAAATCACCTTTCAACCTGAGAAGAGATATTTGAGTGAAGTTCATAGACAGGAGCCTGGTGTCTGGTAGGAAGTTAGCTGGGATAAGGCTTGAATTAGGGAAAGATGCATGCCTTCAACAGGGTTAGGTTCATAGCAGGGAAGCAGTAGACTTGCTTTCCCTCTGGTGAACCAGAAATCCTGCCACACCAGAGACTTTTTATCTTAACCCCAGTGGCTTCCAGGGTCTGTTGCTGTCCAGGCTGGCCCGCTTTGCATGTGCCCTGCCTGGATGCTAAGTCCTGCCCCCCACCCCACAGAAGCTTTCCTCCTTTACGTCCCCTTTCTCCACTGCGTCCTGCAGCTCATCTGAGATGAGCTCTCAGGCCAGCATGCCAGCTGGACAACCCTCACTGCTGTCCCGGGAGGAATCTGTAGGCACAAAGGCAAAGCATCTGAACTCTTTGGAACCCAAAACCAACTTTTGGAAACAGGACACATCCTGGTTACTCATAATTGTCCCATTTAGGAAAAACACCAGTCACTAACATGGCACACCCCCCGCCCACCCCCCGTGTGTGTGGTACTTTAGTGGCAAGGGAGTTAGGGAAGCAAATTATTGTTTAATAAGCACACGTTCTTTATGCCTTCTCTTTGACTGGGAATAATTAACCAGTTAAATGTTAAGTAATTAACGAAGTAAGATAGATTAAAAAAAAAACAAACTCATAAATGTCTTCTGTATTCATCCCATCCCTTCACAAAGTCTACACCAAAAGCTGGAACATACATCCTAAAGTTAGTGACACAGCAATGATTACCTTCCAGGGAGCACCGACTCCAGGCCAGACCCTACGCTAGGTACTTTGGTGTCTATCACTAATCCTTTCAGTAATCCTGCAAGAGAAGGTTATTAACACCAATTGTGGATGAGGACACCAATAATCAAAAAGGAAAGTTGCCCAATGTCATCCTGCTGGTCCATGGCAGGGCAAGTATTAGGCAAGGTTGGCCAACAGTAATGCCAACTCGGAGTCTGTTCTGTTCCACCATTATGCTTCTCTATAACTGGGACACAGGCTTCATCAAAAGTACATTTCCAGATTATCTGTCTGTGGAAAGTGGTTCGGAACATATACAGTGAAAAACTTGGCTGAGAACGTAATTATGACTCTTCTCTCCTTCTAACCTCACCGCCCTCCTCTCTGTCCCAGAGCATAGCATCTTTCCCCTTGTTTTTGTTGTTTAGTTGCTCAGTCCTGTCTGACTCTTCTGTGACCCCATGGACTGTAGCCTGCCAGACTCCTCCATCCATGGGATTCTCCAGGCAAAAATACTGGAGTGGGTTGCCATTTCCTTCTGCAGGGGATCTTCCTGATCCAGGGATCGAACCCACATCTCTTTCACTGCAGGTGGTTTCTTTACCACTGAGCCACTATGAAAGAGCAGCTTGATTACTGCAAACCACAGTTATTTCAGAGATTAATTATAATTTATATGTCTTTCCCAGGGCTAATTTCTGAGTGTCTGCATCTCCACTAAGAGGTATAATGTAGATCACAAATAGGGTGACAGTGGCATCATTAATAACATGACCTTTCTCATGAGCTGGTCAGACATTTGGCTCTCTTCTTGTAAACCTAGGTTTAATATGATTTATTCTCAGAAAGAATACAGGAAAATACCAGCCCAAGATTCCAAATGTGGGAAATCCTCTTAATGCTCCTCAAATGCTTCAGTCTCTCCTTGAAAACGTCTTTCAAATTTATGATTAGACCTGTGAGTGCTTCTCATTGGAGCACAGTATTTGCAAGAATGCACGAAGCTAGCAGGTACCTACTTGTGTGCTGCCAGCAGGAACTCAGGGGTGAAACTGTCACCTAGGTTTAACAAGAACCATGAAGTTCCTGCAGCTGTGCACTCAACATCAAACCATCTCCTTTACATTCTGAGAACCTGATGTAGATTTTCACATCTTAACACACTCTTAGGTCCTAGAAGCTATCCCCAAATCAAAGAATGGGAATGACAGTAAACTTGAAATATATTCATCTTAAGTGAATAGATTTCATTTAAAATGAACCTTAGAAGTATCTGGTTTTTATTGTTCTGGAAGGTCCTAAGTAATACACAGAGAGAAAGGGGAATGCACTTAACACAAAGGGATAGGAGAATAAGACAGATCACGTCCATCTTCCTGTTCCGAAATAAAATAAGAAAACAACAAAACTGCATCTAGAACAAGAAATCTTCAGAAAAGTCCAAAATGCAGGGATCTAACATGAGATAATTTTTTCAAGAATGATAGTTATATACCTGGTGGCTCAGATGGTAAAGAATCTGCCTGCAAGCCAGAAGACCCAGGTTCAAGCCCTGGGTCAGGAAGAGCCCCTGGAGAAGGGAATGGCAACCACTTCAGTATTCTTGCCTGGGGAATTTCATGGACGGAAGAGCCTGGCAGGCCACAGCCCATGGGGTTGCAAAGAGTTGTACATGACTGAGTGACTAACACTTTCACTTTCCAGCATGAGATAATTTTTTCAAGAGTGGCAGTTAGTTATATAAACTTCGGTCAAGGCTCTTATCCTTTCCACAAGGAGTTCAGAGTTTTCAAGGACAGCTGAAGTCAGAGAAGTGAGGGGTCCGGGTCTCCAGCAAACAGAACTGATTGCCTTACAATGAATAACACTCTTCACAGTGTGAAGGCAATAAGGAAAGGCCATACACCACGTGGGCTTAGCTTAGTGAGAACTGGAAGTCATATGGTCGAGTTATAGGAGTGAGTGTGTGGCTCAGGTCTTAAGGCACCCTTGGAATTTCCAGTTGGGAAGGTTTCCTTTTGTTGTCAGCGCCCAATACCTGCCTTCCTGCTGAAAGCCCTTGGGATTATGTTGTCCTCTAATGCACGTGTTCTCCAGTCTGTGAAACCTGAATTAAAAGCTGCTTCTTGAATTGATTCCATTAATCTTTACCTACATGGTGTACCCTCTGTTGTATCCACTGGTGATTAACTTCATTGAGAACAGAGGGCAGCGACAAGTTTAGAAGCTCTGCATTGCAGTGAATTGGATTAGTCAGTGTTCCAGTCAGAGAGTCTGCCACCCACCCCCTGGTGGGGGAGGGTGTGTGAGACCAGATAATACACACACAGCAACTGGGAATCCCCTTCTCAGGCCAGTTTTAGTTTATATTGGACATATGCCTGAGTTTTCAGTTTAAAAGAACGAGATTTCATGATGATTTTGGTAACCCTATTTTTACAGATTTCCATTGGTTATTTGCATATTTTTAATTTTAGCAGCCTGAGTTGTACTAAGAAAAATAGGTTTTTACAGACTCACAGATCTGGAGTACAGACTTGTGGTTTTCAAGGGGAAAGAAAGGGAGGGAAGGGGTGGGTGGGGAGTTTGGGATTAGCAGATGCAAACACTAATCGTAAATATATTAAATATATACATATATATAATAGATAAACAACAAGGTCTTACTGTATAGCACAGGAAACGAAATCCAATATCCTGTGATAAAGCAAAATGGAAAAGAATATGAAAAAGAATTCATATATATGTGTGTGTGTATGTATATGTATATATAACTGAATCCCTTTGTGGTACAGCAGAAATTAGCATTGTAAATCAACTATACTTCAATAGAATACATTTTTTAAAAAAGAAAAATAGGTGTAAAAAAATCTTAATAACAAAAGTATTTTTATTTTTCAGCAGCTATTGCTTTTCCAAAAGCTTTCCATCAGTTGTTATGAATGCACTGTACTTCCTATTATTTTTCAGACTACAGGTCCCTCTGCTATAGGAACAGAATGAAGATGTGTTTGGCTTTTTTGCAGATTTGTTGAGTTGTTGGTGTGTTAGTTGCTCAATCATGTCTGACTCTTGGCTATACCATGCACTATAGCCCGCCAGGCTCCTCTCTCCATGGAATTATGCAGTTAGGCAGGAATACTGGAGTGGGTAACCATTCCCTTCTCCAGGGGTTCTTCTCGACCCAGGGATCGAACCAGGTTTCCTGCATTGCAAGCAGATTCTTTACTGTCTGGGCCACCAGAGAAGCCCAAATTAGTGATCTTGACAGTAACCTCCTTGTTCTAAGCTCAAGCCTGCCTAGGCTTCAAGTCTGACCTGGAGTCTGTGTTTACAGTCCAGGGATGGGTTGTCAACTAGAAAGTTCTTTCTAGTTCTGTCCAGGAAGGAGCATGGTTTTCCCACTTCATCTAACTCCAGGTCTGCCACATACAGGCCAGCTGTAATGCCTCCCTTTCACCAGATACGGTGCTCCTGTTGGCTTCCAGCATTAAAAGCATATGCAAGTGTAATCAAAATTACCAGGTTCCATTGCTGGTGGCACTTAACTGATAAGAGTATAATAACATGAATAATATGTGTGAAAGAACTGCAGTGCTGAGTGATGATTCTGATATGGAAACTGAAAATAAAATCATGCTCTGATCTGCAGCAGCCCCTGCCACAGATAAAAATCGACTTTGCCCTTTAGCATTTGACAGGATTAACCCAGTGTTTTATTTTGTAAAGAGTCAGTTGCTGAGCCCAAAGCATTCTGGAGTTCACTGTGGTCATTGGCCAGGCCTGTGGAGGTGGACCCTCCGATGGGAGCAAACGTGGAGACATTGCTGAGAGAGAGAAATAAGTAATTTAATTTAATCTCTCTCTCTCAATGTGAGAGTTGGACCATAAAGAAGGCTGAGTGCCAAAGAATTGATGCTTTTGAACTATGGTGCTGGAGAAGACTTTTGAGAGTCCCCTGAACAGCAAGGAGATCAAACCCGTCCATCCTAAAGGAAATCAACCCTGAATGTTCATTGGAAGGACTGATGCTGAAGCTGAAAGTCTAATTCTTTGGCCACCTGATGCGAAGAGCCGACTCATTGGAAAAGACCCTGATGCTGGAAAAGATTGAAAGCAGGAGGAGAAAGGGTCAACAGAGGATGAGATGATTTGATGGCATCTTCAGCTCAATAGACATAAATTTGAGCAAAATCCAGGAGATGGTAAAGGACAGGGAAGCCTGGCATGCTGTAGTCCTTGGGGTCGCAAAGAGTCAGACGTGACTTAGCAATTGAACAGCAATCCTGGCAGCAGTCATATGTGTTTGGTAGGACAGATATAATTTATTGTTGTTATTTTACAGGCAAAAAAGAATCTCAGAGAGGTTAAATGGATTCCTATTATTTTACCCATTGTGTAGGCATTGAAGGAGTTACCAGACATGATCCTTTCCCTCCAAGAGGTTATCATCTGGTAGGGAATTAAAGGTTTACAATCCGATAGTGATAACCCATAAAAGGAAAACTCACAGCCCCAAGTAGCCTGTAAACCATAAAGAAATGACACAAATCATGGGTGAGAGAAAGGAGGCTGGGCAGCCCTTGTTGAGGACAGCACTGGTTAGTGACCTGATTCAAAGAGAGGTGGGGGTGAGAAAGAATGAAGAGGTAAGTGAGGTTGGAATAACATGAAATGAAAATCGAAAGAACTCAGGACAAGAACAGCTTGGACAGGACAGGAAGTAAGTCCATCAACCTTAGAGGAGGACAATGTAGGAAGGTAACAGAGTAACGCTGCAGTGTGCCTTGATAGCATCCCATGATGGGCCATCCTGAGTGTGTGGAGCAAGGTCCCGGACGCCGCGGGGCACGGTCAGTTTCAGATAAAACACGTCTGTGGCTGTGACCGAGGTAGACTGCACAGGGAAGCAGTAACCAGGGACAGAGACCAGGGAAAGTTGTTTTTCTATTCAATGCATCTAGTAGGAATAAGACACAGCTTAAATTTTTTCTAGTTTCATCTTTTTGCAAACTCAACACTTTGCAGATCTTCCTAACTGCATGTTTTGAACTCTAAGATTATTAGACCTCAGCGTAAAATGCAAATTTTTGTTTCTTCTCTCTTTTGATAATGAGCTGTGCTACTTATTGAATGGACGCTTTAAGTCTCCCGCCATTTGTCCTGAGATGGGCTGATACAGGTGATACCAGTGCAAGTGGAAGATACATGGCGGTGGGGGGACAGGGGTGCAGAATGAGTGTATGAGCGTCCTCTCACCTTGACGCTGCAGAGTCCTGGGGCCCATGATCAGTCTTGCCTCTAATAGGCAGGAACATGGAAACTGGCCTATGTAACCCCTGGCTTCTGAAGGTTGGTGTATGGAGGAGAGAGAAAAGGCTGGGCAGTTCATGAAAGACAACCTTCTGTACTCCTATTGTTTACCCTTATCTGTTCATTCATTTAGGACAGAAGTGAGTATATTTGCTATATAGAGACTTGACATTTAAAGTTTGTCTAGGAAATAAGATATTCTGATATATATCCCTTGGGTAACTAGATGTCTTCCCCTGGGAGATGGGACTGGTGAGGCTGTGTTAGCACAGATACATTGATTCTTTATATATATATATATATATATATATATATATATATATATATATATATATATATAAAAGTACTTATATATACTTATATATATTTAATTTATATATTTTATATATATTTATATAAATATATATTTTATTTATATTTATATAAATATATTATATATTTATATATAAATATATTATATATTTTATTTATATATTATATATTTATATATAAATTATATATATAATTTATATATATATATACTTAAAGTTTCTTTTGCCCTTCTGTTTCCAACTTATATATTTTTCTGTGTTTCCAATATGTTTCTTATATATGTTTCTTTATATGTTTCTTATATATATTTCCAATGTATATATATATATTATATAAATATATTATATATAATTTATATAATATATATATACTTAAAATTTCTTTTGCTCTTTGTTTCCAACTTATATATTTTTCTGTGTTTCCAATATATGTTTCTTATATATGTTTTAAATGTGTAAATGTGTATATATATATATTATATAAATTTATATAATATATATATATACTTAAAATTTCTTTTGCTCTTCTGTTTCCAACTTACTTCTTATATAACAGGCTCTAGGTTCATCCACCTCACTAGAACTGACTCAAATTCGTTCTTTTTATGGCTGAGTAACAGTCCACTGTGTATATATACCATATCTTCTTTATCCATTCATCTGTTGATGAACATTCAGGTTGCTTCCAGGTCCTGGCTATTGTAAACAGTGCTGCAGTGAACATTGGGATATTAATGCATATCTGTGGAATCTAGAAAAATGATGTTGATGAACCTGTCTGCAAGGAAGGAATGGAGACAGACGTAGAGAAGGGGCTTGTGGACACTGTGGCAGAAGGAAAGAACAGGATGAATGGAGAAAGTAGTTTCAACGTATATAGACTGCCATGTGTAAAACATGAATAAATAGCTGATGAGAAGTCACTATATGATGCATGGAGTCCAGTCTGGCACTCTGTGGTGACCTAGAGGATGGGATAGGGGAGAGGTGGGGAAGAGGGTGCAAGAGGGAGGGGATACATGTATAATTATGGCTGATTTGCATTGTTGTACAGCGGAAACGAACACAGCATTGTAAACGTTAAAAAATAAAACAAAAAAAGTAAAGCAGATTGCCTTCAAAAAAATTCTTTGACATATATGTGATTTACAGTGTTGTGTTTCAGGTGTACCACAAAGTGATTCAGTTGTACACACACATATACAATAATTTTTTCAGACTCTTTTCCATGCTAGGTTATTACAATACATTGAATATAGCTCCTTGTGCTATACAGTAGTTCTCTACTGTTTCTCTCTTTTGTTTATAGTAGTGAATATCTGCTAATCTCAGACTCCTAATTTATCCCTCCCCCTCACCTTTCCCCTTTGGTAACCACAAGTTTGCTTTCTATGTCTCTGAGTCTACTTCTGTTTTGTAAATAAATTCATTTGTATCATTTTTCTAGATTCTTAACACCATCAGTTGGCTAAGAAGCATAGGCTCTTAACTGAGGACCTCCCAGCTGCTGGGGAATAGGATATGATGTCATTCCTAAGTGACAGGAAAATCAGAAAGGAAAGAAGCTGGACAGATGCAAGCCGTAGCAGAAAAGTTTATCAGAAAGTACCTGGCTAGAGTTTGGAGTGATTGACTTCAAGCTTTGTATTTCTCTTCCTGTCTTATCTGTGGTCCAGGAAGTGGGTAAAGAACAGCTGAGTGGGGGTGAGGATGGGAAGATGAAGGGATGGTTGAGGTGTGGAGGTCTGGGGCAGGGCAGGGCTGAGGACTGTTGGATGCAATGGTGTGGGGTCCATGGTCTGGCAATGGGACATAGCATCCTTTCCTTGTAGAGAAAATAATCTGAGGCATACTAAGTGAAGGTTTAGCAGTTATGAGAAAACATATCTTTGCTTGCATCTAAATCACTCCCAGAAATAAGGTACCAATGAAACACTTTCTTAAAGTCACACCTTTTCCCACTGGTTGTTATTACTATGTCAGAGATCTATTCTGATGAGAAAGCTTAAGGAGGTTTTCTCCAGTATAAAGTACAAATCGTACTTAGGAATCATAATAATCTCTTTAAATAACTTTCTGTTTTAGTACTATGTAGTTTCTATTAATCATTGCTAACTTAATTATAGATTACATTTGCACAATACTTCATTCTTTTATAAAAACACTTTCCCAGATACTCTGTCATCTCAGATTTCTGACATCTAAAACAGAGAGAAATTCTACCTCTCACTTTAGAGAGAATTCTGAAACTCAGTTTGGTACTAATCAGCATCAGTTCTGTTTTTTATTGAATGATTAAACATTAGAGAACCATGCTCATATATGTGTATATACACACACATATAGAGTTAGTGATACACACACACACACACACACACACACACACACTATATCTATAAAATCTCATTTAATCCTCATGATTAAACCATGAGATAATTAGCATCTCTATTCCCTGTTTCAAAGATACCACAAGCTGAGATCTGGTTGCTTCCAAAACTGATGGTTTGAAATCACTACAACTGGCTGAAGATGTGACTTACTAGTTCATTGAGCTAGTAAGTGACTGAAGAGGAAATGAAGATAGTCTTTTGCCCTCAATTTTCACATGAAACTCTAATGGAGAATTTTAATATAATGAATCAGTCTTAGAAAGTCATTCCACATTAATTAAAAACAAGTATATTTAAATGTTTAGGGAAATTCTAATAAACTGTTTTAGACTTCCCTTTTGGCTCAGATGGTAAAGAATCTGTATGCAGTGCAGGAGACCTGGGTTCAATCCCTGGGTTGGAAAGATCCCCTGGAGAAGGGAATGGCAACCCACTCCAGTATTCTTGCCTAGAGAATCCCATGGATGGAGGAGCCTGGCAGGCTACAATCCATTGGGTAGCAAAGAGTCGGATGGACTTATTATCTTTACTATTCCATCATAAATTTAGTGGTACTCATTAGATGGAAAAATCACATGGAAATATTTACCTATAATTAATGTTAGCAAGCAATTTTGCGTTGACATATAGGTGCTCATTTCAATTCAACAAGGTAATTTTGAGCAAGGTGTTTTATTTAGTCCACACAAAGATGAGTAGACAGTATCCCTATTGAAAGAAATGTTCAGTCCTTCTTTAGAGGACTGTTTTTGAAAGACATTAGGTTTCCTAAGCATGATTTTTTTTTCTCCATTGGAAGAAGGGTATCAGAAGAGGGGAAAACGGTTGAATGCAGACTGAGGAGTTTACTCACAAAACTACAACACAAAAAGGAACATAAGAGTTACTATGAAAAAGAGAGAGGAGAAAAGTGCCTTGGAGGAGAATGAGAAGGGCGCTCTCTTAGAATAGAAGGGGAATCAGCAAAGGCCTCACGACAGAGGTGATGTTTAAGACGAGCCTTCACGCATGGCTAGAAATCCAAAAAGCATGTGGTGGTAGGGCATTCACACACGAAGAGAATGCTGTAAGTAAAAGCAGAGAGAGTAGTTCGTCCTATCTGTAGAGTGCATGGTTTAACAAAAAGGCACAAGGCTGAAAATCGGAATCTTTTTGTATAAGGTTTGAACACTGGGATGATGTCTTATTAAACGTGGTAGAGTGAAAAACAGATACTGGATTTGTGCTAAGGAGATAGATGTGCGCACTTCAGTGGTGACATTTTTGAACTTGGGCAAAGCAATGAATCCTTTTGAGTGTTGGCTTCCTCACCTATAACATGGGGATGTAATCATCACGCTCAGGGTTGAGTGTAAACCTGAATGGAGCTCACACTCTGGAAACCGTGAGGCACAGCCCGTGGCGTCACCAGCAGCTCTATTATGTGCGTGTGTGTTCAGTCTGTCCGTTGTGGTCAGCTCTGCAACCCCATGGACTTCAGCCTGCCAGGTTCCTCTGTCCCTGGGGTTCCCTAGGTCACAATACGGGAATGGGGTGCCATTCCCTGCTCCAGGGGACCCTCCCGATCCAGGGAATGGACCTGAGTCACTTGTCTCCTGCAATTGGCAGGTGGATTCTTTACCAAAGGTGCCATGTGGGAAGCCCTTCCGGCTGTGTCCGTGATGGTATATGAAGACTGTGGAGCCAGGCGAGCTTTTCCTTTGGATCTGCACTTTAGAAAAATTAGTTCAGCAGAGATGTGTGGGAAGGATTAATAACAACAGTAGAAAGAGAACCATCAGAAAGCATTAACATCTTTCAGGTTAAAAATAGTGAAGGTGTGATTAGAATGGTAGTTCAGGTAAGTGAAAGGATGTGTTGCAAGAATACGAATTAAGAAATGCACTGAACTGACGCTGTCCCTGGACACAAACTCAGCAGTGTTGCTTCGCAATCTCTTTAAAAGAGATAACATGATTTGATACATGATAGACCAGGCAGATGCTTGGGGAGCAGAGGGGAGAAGGTCACAAGGGGACATTAGGTCTTCCTTTGCTTTTTTAAGAAAACCTTGGTAACAGCTGGGTAGAGAAGGGACACCTTGACTGCAAGAGTTTGGTTCCCCCCACCCCATGGCACATGTGTCACGGTGGGTGAGAGGTGACATAGAGTCGGTAAGTCCTTCCAGGGTGGGACTTCCAGAAAATGTGTTCACCTAAACAGAGGATTTCTTGCTTTTCTCAAAATCAGTTCAGTTCAGTTTCTCAGTCGTATCTGACTCTTTGTGACGCCATGGACTGCAGCAGATCAGACTTCCCTGTTTATCACCAACTCCTTCCTGGAGCTTACTCAAACTCATGTCTATTGAGTCGGTGATGCAATCCAACCATCTCATCCTCTGTCATCCCCTTCTCCTCCTGCCTGCAATCTTTCCCAGCATCAGGGGCTTTTCAATGAGTCAGTTCTTCCCATCAGGTGGCCGCAGTATTGGAGTTTCAGCTTCAGCATCAGTCCTTCCAATGAATATTCAGGGTTTATTTCCTTTAGGATAGACTGGTTGGATCTCCTTACAGTCCGAGGGACTCTCAAGAGTCTTCTCCAACATCACACTTCAAAAGCATCAATTCTTCAGCACTCAACTTTCTTCATGGTCCAGCTCTCTCATCCATACAGCCATACTGGAAAAACCATAGCCTTGACTAGACAGACCTTTGTTGGCAAAGTAATGTCTCTGCTTTTTAATATGCTGTCTAGGTTGGTCATAGCTTTTCTTCCAGTGAGCAAGTGTCTTTTAATTTCATGGCTGCAGTCACCATCTTCACTGATTTTGGAGCCCAGAGAAATAAAGTCTCTCACTATTTCCATTGTTTCCCCATCTATTTGCCATGGAGTGATGGAACCGGCTGCCATGATCTTAGTTTTCTGAATGTTGAGTTTATTTCTCAAAATAAATCACCTTTTGCCTCAGTGCTTGTCAGTTAGGTTTGAAAGTGGAAGGAATCAAGAAATAGGGTTCAGAACTGATTTGTAAATTCCAGGTCAGTTTCTTGGTAATCAGAAATGGATTCAATTGAATTCCACAATCATTTAGTGAATGCAAATATTTTCCAGGAGATGGAACTGGAGAAAAATACCAGATATGAATGAAACAAACACCATCCCCCTGCCATCTTGCATTCTCTCTGTCTCTCATGGTTTAGTGAGAGTGTACGTCAAAAAGCAGATGAAGTATTATTACATGTTGAGCTAAAGTTGTATTCTTTATTTGTTTTTTCACTTCTCCATGAATGACATTTCTTTGAAGACCAAAATGATGTTTTGGACTTATTGGAAACTTATACTGCTCCTAATAAAATAAACAGCCTCTCTAAATAATGACCTCTGTATTTTGTGCATTCCTTCAGAAACACCCTATGAACTTTGTTGGAAGCAGCCCCCTTTGTATGGTATTTTCTGTAGAACTTTACCACTGAGTTATCCCTTTACTAAAGAGCTTAAATGAAATGAAAATAGGATAGCCTAGTAGATCTAAGGTAGAAAGCACTGATGGAGATAGCCATGGAACCAGGAATTGGTAGATGAGGAAAAGAAATCATAAAAGTGGGTTTCAGATCTTTTTTTTAAATAAGTTCCTTTCGTTTATTATTTATCTCTGTTGACTCCTTATCCCTCCCATGCCTTACTAAGACCGCTTGTGAGACTGTTTTATGTGCTACTTCAAATGTTCTCTGTTTGACAGCGCTGTTTTTTTCTCCCTCCCTTTAGGAGATGACCTGGCCTCCACCGCTTGCTGCTATTCAACCACCTGGCAAAGTGGAACCAAGCAAGTTTCCATTTCCAAATAAGGTGAGATCCTGCATCACTCAGGATGAGTATACTTTACTCACACAAGATTTCTAGTGGACAGTGGGCTTTCCCTTATTGTCTTTCCCTGTGTAAATATTCCTGGCAGGGGCACATGGATCTGATTTTCAACAATTTGCAAGTGTAGGTCTATTCATCCAAGGGATAATATCAAGCTTACAGTCCTATTATACTTACCTCCACTTTCCTACTTCCTACAAAACGTGATCAATATTGTAATTATTATTTTATCTAGAAACATTTGTGAAGTTGAAATGCATCTTATAATCATTTTATGCATTCGTCGTGATTGTATGCCTTGTTTTTCTTTCTGAAAAGCTATTATTAAATTAATGATGTATCTTAAAATCAGTGTCTTAGAATTAAGGACATGAAGTATATAATTTCTTAGTTATCTTTTATAAAGCTGAAAATATTTTCTAGGACTTAATAAAAAAGATTTTCTGTGATCTAGCAGACACAAAATATCTGTCACAAAATGTATTTCAATTATACATGAGTGTAACAAGTTTTGATTTTTTTAATCATACAACCAGCACATAATTATATACTCATTATAAAGATGTAATTATACAAATAGAAGAAGCAAAATATGAAAGTTTATCACATTCTTGTCCAGATTTTATTTCCCTACCCAGAGATTACCATCAAGAGTTTGGTGTATACCATTTCAGTTCATTTTCTTGTGCGTTATATACACATTTGTGTATATGCAGTTTTTTTTTTTTAAAGTCCTAAATGGTATAGTACTAAAAGTACTTTTTCTAAAAATTGGTTTTTTTCCAGATACACACAATGCACAAATGTCATTGCTAAATGTTAAATCACAATTTTCTAAAGTAAATTATCAAAATAATTGTTCATTATAACTATCACAATGGTAAACTCTGTCCTAAAAGTTGACTTTTAGTTCTCTTAATAAGGTATATTTAGAAGTCTTTCCAAGTGAGCCTATAGAGATTTTTTAAATTTTTCTTAACAGTAGCAGTAAGTGGACAGTATTTCAAGCAATCATTTTGTAACTATTTTTTAGCATTATGCCTTCACAATGACTTGTCAGTTTCTTAATTCATCAAGGTTTATTGTGTCTCAAATCTTCTGTTTGTTAAGATGTGCTTATTGTGTTGCTGGGGTGTATTTTCTATCAGATTTCCGGTCCAGTCTTGATCCAAAGTCTCTGATTGTCACTCTTTGTACTTACCTTTAGTCCTTCAACTTCCTTCCTCTCTGCTGGTTCACTCTCCCGGCACTCTTGTCTTGGTCTCTTGTTTTAAATACCCTGTATGATCAGCTGGCTGACATCTAAATCTGTATCTCTATCTCCTTCTTCATTCCCCAAACTCCATACTTGTGTTTCTGTTTACTTACTCAACATCCCCACTTGGGGATCTAACAGACATCTCAAGCTTGACATATCAAAAAGTGAGCCTTAACTCTTCCCACTAACCTTCTATCTTGTGTTTTGCAATAAGTGGTTTCTTCGTTTTTGCAGTTGGCACAGGTCAAAGTCTTGGAGCCATCTCTATTTCTTTTCTAAGGTACCTATAAAACTATGGTTTTTCCAGTAGTCATGTACAGATGTGGGAGTTGGACCATAAAGAAGGGTGAGTGATAAAGAATTGATGCTTTCAAATTGTGGTGCTGGAGAAGACTCTTGAGAGTCCCTTGGACTGCAAGGAGATCTAACCAGTCAATCCTAAATGAAATCAACCCTGAATAATCATTGGAAGGACTGATGTTGAAGCTGAAACTCCAATACTTTGGCCACCTGATGGGAAGAGCTGACTCATTGGAAAAGACCCTGATGCTGAGAAAGATTGAAGGCTGGAGGAGAAGGGGATGACAGAGGATGAGATGGTTGAATGGCATCACCGAGTTGATGGATGTGTGTTTGAGCAAACTCCGGGAGATAGTGAAGGACAGACGAGCCTGGCATGCTGCAGTCCATGGGGTCCCGGAGAGCAGAACATGACTTAGCAACTACACAACAGTAGCAGTAATGAAGTACACATACCAGGTGGCTTAAAATAGAAAAAGTGTGTTTTTCTCAGTTCTGGAGGCTAGAAGTCTGAAATCAAAGTGTCAACAGGTTCATGATCCCTCTGAAGGCTTGAGGGAAGAATCCTTCCTTGCTTCTTCCAGCTTCCGGTGACTTCTGACAGAGGTCACACACCTTGGCTTGTAGGTACATCAATCTGATGTCTGCCTCTACATTTAAAAGGCCATCTCCCCAAGTCTCCCTCCTCTTCCAAGGATGGCAGTCACTAGATTTAGGGCCCACCCTCAGCAACCATCTGAACTTGAGTTTACCTGCAGAGACTCTTTATCCACATAAGGTCAAATTCACAGGTTGTGAGCAGACACGAGCTTCTGGATGACGCTCTTCAACACCATCCTTGATTCTTCTCTTTCCCTCATGGCATGCATCCAACCCGTCATTAAATCATATCCACCCTACCTTCAAAATATGTCTAGAATCTAAATGTTTCTCCCCATCATTGCATCATAGAGGGCAATCCTGTCTTCTCTAGGATTACTATAAAATTTGTGGGGAGCTATTTCAGCTCTAGATCTTTTGGTTTTTCTCAAGAAAGAATAGGTGACTTTACAAAGTGTAGGAACATTGTACTTCCCTGGTGGTCCAGTGGTTAAGAATCCACCTGTATGCAGGGGGCATACATCCCAGGTCGGGGAAGATTCCACATGCTACAGAGCAGCTAAGCCCATGGGCCAAAACTACCTTGCCCATGTGCTACCACTGCAGAAGCCCGCATACCCTAGAGTCCATGCTCTGCAACAAGAGAAGCCACAACAGTAAGCCTGCTCACCGCAACTGAAGAGGAGCCACTATTGCTGCAACTAGAGAAAGCCTGCGCGCAGCGATAAAGACCCAGCACAGCCCCAAAAATTAAATAAATAAGTGAAGTGTAGGAACATTGCATGATTTTAATAATGCCTTTCTTTCAAACATTTCACAATAAGTATTGGTGATTTATCTCATGCCAATGAAATAAGACTGCATTAGTGTCGTTTCTACTATAACAAATCACCATAAACTTAGTGACTTAAGACAACGCAAATTTATTATCTTACAGCACTGGAAGTCAGAAGTCTGAGATCAGTTTCACAGTGCTAAAATCCAGGTGCCAGCAGAGCTTTGTTTCCTCTGAATGTTTTAAGGGAGAATTTGCTGTCTTGCCTTTCTCGGCTCCAAGAGGCTGCCCCTGTTACTTAGCTCATGGCTCTCGTCATTCTGACCTCTGACCTCCTTGTCACATCTTCGCTGACTCTCCTGCCACCTCCCTTCCCTTTGTGATGATGCTGGGCCTCCTGGATAGTTCAGGATGATCTCCCGTCTCAAAATAGTTCATCACTTCTGCAAAGTCCCTTTTGCCATGAGAAGTAGCATACTCACAGGGCCTGGGAATTAAGATGCAGACGTCTTTGGAGGAGCCCTTGTCCTGACTACTGCAAAGACCTCACTAATTCTCTTTTAACCTGTATCTCCACTAATTAGTATTCTGACAGCTGGAGGCTTGCAGTTCATTAATTAGATTATTAATGTTTGGGATTATCATGATTGCTAGTGTGTAGGAGCTAGAATTGTTTATGGAACTTGCAGGGCAAAATCTCCAAAATGACTAATAAATAATGAAATTAAGCCCTTATTGAGATTAAAGGAGCAATTTGACCTCAAAGGAAAGTCGATTTAAATGTGCTTTCTGAGTTACCAGTAGCGCTAAATTAATTAGCTACATACTTCCGAGAATTTCCCCAATTTGTCTGGGTATTGAAGGACATAACATATAATAAAGTCAATTGATACTGAACTTGGATGTTTTTTCTTTTCTCTGAAGATTTAATTTCGAGTCACAATTCCCTAGACAGACACTACCAGACGTGTCTGCCTTATTCTTCAAATCTCAAAAGTAATTGAATTTGGTAAAGAATGCATACCATTAGCAGGTATTTCCACCAAGAAAAAAAAAAAAAAAAGAATCTGTTTTGTCCTTTTCCCTTGATTTCCAGAGCAGTCTAATAAGTTTTGAAATGCAAATAGGGAACTAAAATTGTAGAACTTTCTTCATCCCCAGAAGGCATCTATGCAAATCTAATGGCATTTCGCAAACATTTCACATGGCAATGAATGCCGAAACTGATGGGATCAGATCTGGTTTGAAACTGTTCTTGCTGATCAGTTTCTAAAGCATTAGGCAGAAGAGTTCTAGCATGATTAGAGAAATGAGAGCCCTATTGCCTTTCTCTCTATATAGTACAAGGAGAATGAAAGCCAGCAATCATGAAGGAAGGCACTTTGAAGTTGAAAAGTTTATGATCTATATCTCTCTTTGGGTTCCTGGCATGCTTTAGAAATGACCACAAAATGTTTGGGCTAAAACTTCACTTTTACTTCATTATCTCAAAGTAAACATTTAAATTGATTTTAATTTGCATTATTTCAGTTGTTCTGAGCTTCATAGAAAAGAAAGTGATTGGTGGGGAAGAAGGAAAACCAAACCACAGCAAGTGTTCTTTTTCCTCTAGTAACTAGCTTTATGTGGGGGTCTGAAAAGCAAAGAAGCTGTATTTCCATTTCTTGTCTTTTATAATTCCTATGATGGATTGACAGACAAGCAAGAGGACATATGAGGACAGCAGTCTTCAGATGATTCCAAAAAGCCATTTTTTTAAAAAATGGAGTATAATTGCTTCACAATGTTCTGTTAGTTTCTGCTGTTATTCCCACTCCCGAGCATGCACTCTGAGAAAAAACCATAATTCAAAATGACACATGTACCCTGCTGTTCATTGTAGCGCTGTTTGCAATAGCCAGGCCACAGAAACAGCATTAATGGCTCACAAAAGATGGACAGATGAAGATGTGGTACATATATACAATGGAATATATATTTAGCCATAAAATAATGAAATTGAATCATTTGTGGAGATGTGGATGGACTTAGAGACCATCATGCAGAGTAAAGTAAGTCAGAAAAAAAACAACAACGAGTATAATATGAAATCTAGAAAAGTGGTACAGAGAAACCTATTTTCAGGGCAGGAGTAGAGACCAAAACCACTTTCCAGTGGTGTCTTCACAGGATAAGGACTCCCTTCCATCAGCAACATAGCTTAGGAGCAACTGTATTTTATTGGTCTAACATGCATATTTTTTTCACATTTTAAGATCCTAGTATCAGGATGTGTTTTACATTGATGGCATTTTACAATCAATTGGCAGCAATTGTCTTCAACATGAGGTAATGCAGCCTTACACAGTTTTGCTACCTTTGATGAAATATGGTATTTATTATAATGCTTCCTCGAATGGTTTTCTCAGCCACTAGTATGCTCAGCTATTTCTGTCTTCAGCAAAATGATTTGTACAAACTTTACTTCCCAACTCATTACCACCTTTAAAGAAGTTTTGTGATTTCTTTGTACCCAACAATAGTTTAGGTGTTGGGAATTCAGGATTTAAAGATGGAGAAGCCTAAGTTTCCAGCTGTAGATATCCTAAGGAATCAGAGGTGGTTCTCCCCTCTCTGCACATGACCGTCAGAGTGACACATGCTTCATGAATGAATGTGGAAAACTAAAAGCACCAGAGTAACCTCAGAAATGTCCTGTTATAGGAATACAGGAAACTTTTTCTTATACTTTGTGTTTTCCTGAATTTTCTTTAATGTTACTTTCCTTGTTGTTGTTTAGTCGCTCAGCCATGTCCGACTCTTTGTGACCCCATGGACTGCAGCACACCAGGCTTCCCTGCCCTTCACCATCTCCCGGAAGTTGCTCAAACTCATGTCCATTGAGTTGGTGATTTCATCCAATCATCTCATCCTCTGTTGCCCCATTCTCCTTCCCTCAGTCTTTTCCAATGAATCAGCTCTTTGCATTAGGTGGACAAAGTATTGAAGCTTCAGCTTCAGTCCTTGCAGTGAATATTCAGGTTTGATTTCCTTTAGGAAACTGCTGTTGTTTAAATAGCAAATGTTATTTAATAAGATGGAGCCATCCTTGGGTCAAGATAATAATAGTAACTTTCTTTTATTATATATTTATTATCTAATTGAATACCTTAAATATGTACAGTTTATGTTATATCATTTATACCTTGATAAAGCTTTATTTTTAAAACAGGAGTCATAGTCAAAAAGACAATTCTTATAATGGAAGTTTGACACTGTGTAGTGAAACCATAAAGCAAATAAGTCCTTCTGAGATTCAGGAGTATTTCAAAGAACAGATACCCTTGAGCTCCTTTGTTCTGAGCCATGAGGGGAGAATGAAGTTTCCAGGCAGAAAACAGAAGATGGCAGGACACACACCCAAGGATGAGGATGGGCTCTAAAAACTCAAAGCACTCCCACACAGCAGTCATAACGTGCCTTTCCGCCCTGGGTTATCAGAACTTGTATACACATCATTTCCTCTGCTAACTCACCGGGCTCCCAGGCGGGGAAGGCAGGGGCTTTGTGCCCTCACTTCTGTAACCCCCGAGGACCTGACAGAGAGCCTTGCAGGTCTGGTGGAATGCTCCCAGAGGAGGCTGAAATGACAGTGCCCAGATGGGGCCGGCCACTCTCCAGGCAGCTCCCCGGGGATGGTGTTCACAGAGAAAGAAGAAGCCTCTGAGACGGAAGCTGTAGCTGTAACAGCGTCTGAGTGTCTGACTTGGGCAGCAGGAGACACGAAAATGGAGAAGGACTTCAGTGTCTGGAGCTGGTTTCCCTCCGAGCCCAGCCAGGCTCTGGCTCAGTGAGGGGTAAAGGATCTGCATATTCTGTGCCCTCTGCCCCTGCTTCCACCCGCCAGGCTGCAGCTGGGCAGGGCAGTATTGCTTCAAGAGGCAGCAACCATGGGCCCTGTCATTGGCAGCAGAGAACTAATGAGAATGCAGCCAGGGCCCTGTGACCTAAACTTGGGAGGAGCCTCATTACACCTTCCACCAGCAGCAAGTGGTGCACTCTCCAGATCAGTAAGAAGGATAATGGGGCATCATCTGTACCCACAGAGTGGTCCAGTCTAGGCACACAGGCTCCATTTGTGGTCAGTGCACCATCCAGAGGATGTCAGCTGGAGACGTGAGATGACACATTAGGGGCAGAGTCTTTATTGTGTCTCTCCAAAAGTCTCTTTCTCTCCAGACAGCAGATTTTGATGGTGATTTTTTTTTTTTAAACCAATGATGTTAACCATTTTCTGCCTCTTTTCACTCCCCCATCCAAAACAGAAATTATCATCATTAATGACACAGATGTGTTCATTAAATTTTGAAATTTACTGCTTATGAAACACATGTTCTTGTGGTGTGTAATTACCATTCAGGTTCTCTGTAAGCTCATTTTCAGGTCTCAAGAGCCTGTGGTCAGTAGTCATCATCTGGGTTTGTGAATGTCTGCAGTGCATCAAGCTATAAAATGATCTATGTCCCAATAACATCAGCAAACAATTTCACAAAAATTTGTACTGTTTTTTGGGTTTTCTTCCCCCAAGAATGGCCATAATGTTGCAAACTATCTCAGTTACCATTCTTCTTCATCTGACAGTAAATGAGTCTTCACCACTCTGGTACAAGACATCTCCAAAATGCCAAAATCTGCAGGTGGCTCAAGGGACTCAACTACATGAGACTCAAAATATTTTTCACGTATAAGAGCTCACACTAATTCATGTTCAGATGTAAACTCTACATTAGTTAGAAGGAGTGAGAAATATCCCAGTCCATTTGGGGAAGTTAACTATGGATGTCCTCTTTGTAACAGCAACCTATTCAAATTGGCCAAAATCATTTCTGAGGGTTACATTTTAGCCCATCATCTCAGGAACCATATTTTATCTTTAATACACTGTTTCCAAAAGCTGAAGCTTGGGTTGAGAGTTGAGCTTGTTATTTTTCTTCAGGTGAATAGCTCATTTCTACCAACATTAACATTAAAGGCATCTGTGTATGACTCAGTCTGCTTAGTAGAGTGGAAATCCAAATTTCTTACCCAACCCCCACCTACCAATCTGAGTAAAATTAAAATAATAAAAAAGAATAAATAAAATGTTCACTGCTGTTTAAAATAATAAAAAAACCGTAAAAAAGAAGTTAACTTCATTTCATTGGATTTTTGTCCCACACACTGAAATTGTAAATGAGTTTCACTGGACTTTATGGGTTTTTTACATTCCTACCATCTCAATGCATTGTTTTATAACTCCCTTTTATAATTCATATTAAATAGGAATCTTGCAAGGAAGGTACTCAGTCTCTCGGTCGTGTCCAAGTCTTTGCTACCCCGTGGACTATAGCCCACCAGGCTCCTCTGTCCATGGGATTTCCCAAGCAGGAGTACTGGAATGGGTTGCCATTTCCTCCCCCAGGGAATCTTCCCAACCCAGGAATTGAACCTGAGTCTCCTGCATTGGCAAGCAGATTCTTTCCCACTGAGCCACCCGGGAAGCCCTTTGCCAGGAAAGAGGGTGTGAATTCCCAAAACAGAATTTAGCATTTCACTTCAGTGGAAATAAAATCAGGTTCACTCACCGCTTACCTGATCAGTAACTGAAATCAGACCCTGCATAGCACTGGCGTTCTGCCGTTGCGTGTGGAGAGCTGCAATCATCTCCTGTCCACCGGTGTGAAACCGGCAGCGGCTGTGCAGGGGGACGTCCCTGAGGGTGGTGGCCAGCCTCATCCGCAGAAAGGGGTGGTGAGACTGAAGGGTTAGATTAAAAGCCACCAATACAGTAGATCCCAGGTATAAGAACTAGAACCATAAACCTCACAGAAGAAGCATAGAGATTAATATTTCCAACCTTGGATTTAACAGTGGAGTCTCAGAGATGACCCCAAAAGCATGGGCAACAAAAGAAAAAAATAGATAAATTGGACTTCATCAAAATTAAAAAGTTTTGTGTGTTAAAGGACATTATCAATAAAGTGAAAAGAAAACTGACAGAAGAAGAGGAAATATTTGCATATCACTTATCTAATAAGAGTCTTGGTATCCAGAATATATGAAGTACTCTTTTAACTCAACAACAAAAAGGCAAACAACCCAATTAAAAAATGGACAATGTAATATAAAAAAGAATATGTGTGTGTGTATATATATATAACTGTATCATTTTTTTCTGCACCAGAAACTAATACAATATTGTAAATCAACTATACTTCAATGAAAAAATAAAGATAATTTTGATACTCTTGAAAACAAGAAAATGGACAAAGTATTTGAATACACATTTCTCCAAAGAAGTATACAAATGGCCAAAAAGCATATGAAAAGATGTTCAGCATCATTGTCATTAGGGAAATGCAAGTCAGAACCACAATGAGAAACTACTACATACCCACTTAAATACCTATAATAATTTTTTTTTAATTAAAAGAAAATAGCAAGCTTTGGTGAGGATGTGGAGAAATTGAAATTCATACATTGCTGGTAGAAACTCAAAACGTTTCAGCCACTGTGGTTGCTCAGAGTTTAATGTAGATTTAGCATGTGACCCTGCAACTTTACTCCTAGATGTATATTCAAAGGATTGAAAAAGAAGGATTCAACAAGTACATGTGCATATGTGTTTTTAGCAGCAACACTCACAGTAGTCAAAAAGTGGGAGCTGCCCACGTGTCCATTAACAGATGAATGGATAAACAAATTGTTGTGTGTGTGTATACGTATATAATGGGGTATTATTCAGCCATAAAAAGGAATGAAACATTGACATATGCTATGACATGGGTGAACCTCTGAAACATTATGCTAAATGAAAGAAGCAAGACAGAAAATGTGACATATTGTATCATTCTATTAATGTGAAATGCCCAGAACAGAAGAAGTCATAAAGACAGCATGTAGACTGCTGGGTACCAGGTACTGAAGAGAGGGGAAATGGGGAAAGTGGTGAATGGGTAAGGAATTTGACTTTGGAATGATAGAAATGTTTTGCAATAGAAGTGGTGGTTTAGTACATGGTGACTGTATGCAATGCCACTGAACAGTTCAGTTTAAAGTGCTTAATTTTTTGTGATAGGAATTTCACTTCAGTGAACAAAACAAATCCACAATACAACATAGAAGTGATTATGAGCTGTATACCAGAACTGCTTAAGGAACATGTAAATGTTTCTCATTATGATAGCTGATAGAGATTATGATCAGTGATTAGGTTCTGAATGACCAATAATATATCTCACTTTGAAAGTCAAAATAAAAAGATTACTTTTCTCGACCTCTTATAGTTTGGGTACTCACACTTGGATCTATGATTTGATTAGAGTGATTTTAAGATTAATTCATATAAAGGTCAGAGTTATTTTTTTCCATTAGATATCCAGTCATTCTGTTATTCCTCAAAAGCAGTGCTGTCCAACAGATATATATTATAAACACAAATAATTTTTTATTTCATAGTAGCCACATTGAAACTGTAAGAATAAAGATGTAAAAATAATTTTATCATGTAATTTTTGTAATCTCATATAAACAAAATAGTATTGTTTCAATACATAATCAGTATTAAAATGTTAGTGAAATGAAGAACAAAGTCTAATAAAAAATAAGAAAATTAATTGATAATTCTTGTTTTATTTTAGGACTCTCAGCTTGCCTCCTCTGGACACAATAATCCAAGTAAGAAATGCTTCTCTCTGTAGCTTCATATGTGGGGGTGGGAGTGGGTGAAGAGTGGGCGTGCATGCAATATACAATAGGTTTAAATGAACTTCACTAGGAGAAAATCAAGTGGGGAATATGAGGGTCATTGTTAAAGTGCTGCCCTCGTGGATAAGGTACATCGTGGCCTTGAATGTTCTATCTTTATTCAAGGGAAGCAGGGCCAAAGTATGGACTTCCCTCATGGCTCAGACAGTAAAGAAGCTGCCTGCAATACAAGAGACCCGGGTTCGATCCCTGGGTCAGGAAGATCCCTTGGAGAAGGGAATGGCAGCCTACTCCAGTATTCTTGCCTGGAGAATTCCATGGGCAGAGGAGCCTGGTGGGCTACAGTCCATGGGGTCGCAAAGAGTCGGAAACAACTGAGCAACTAACACTTTTTACTTAGGGCCAAAATATAAAATGGTGAATTTCAAAGTAGCCCTAAGAGGAAGGAATACCATCCTTTCTTACAGTTGACCTCTAGTGTGTATGAGGGGGAAATATTTTTAAAGGCAACTAATGAGTTACCTAAGTTAAAAGAAAATAGGTGGGCAAAGAGAACAATCAGACGATCTCATGATAAATGTTCTTAGAATCCACGAAGAAACCATGCCCTCTTCTGGGGAGAAACAGACTAAAGTGTCCTGGAAGGAATTTTGTTGTTGTACCCAGTGTCTAATAAAACACTGGGGCTTCATCACCAAACAGAGAATATCATTCCATGAAGTATTGTTTTAATTCTCTTCTTCAGCAGGGCTAATTGGTATTAATGTTTTCGTGAGCATTAAAAATGCATAAGCCACCCCATCCATGTCGTGTAATCACACCCACAGAGACTGTGCTTTGTTAGTCTGTTGACCAGCCGGTTGGCTAAAGAGCGTTGCTTGCAAATTTCAAAGCTATGTTTGAACGTGAAAATCACTCTGAGCCAGTAGATGTGTCTGGGGCTCACTCACTGAGCGTCTGTGAGGGCAGAAAGCTTATGGAGAAAAGACATCAGGATGCATTAGGAAGCCCTAGACTTTTAAGGCACAGCTAGAGGAAGGTCAGGGGAGGGGGATGGTGGCATAATGGTGCATAGGCAATCTCATTAATTATCCCACCCTCTGTTGGAATGTGCTGTGAGCACAAGCACCAGGGAATAGGTGAAATTCTAAGGGACTTGAAATCTGTAGAAATTAATAAATGTAATAGTAAGGAAAGGAATCAGGAGATGCGTGGTTAAGTTCATGAGGTGTGCAGGCATCGCATCATATGAAGACGTGAGCATACAGAATTGCCTTTGCTTTCCTCACCATTTCTTTCCATTTCAACTTAAACAGTTCAGGGTAAAGGGAGCAGGCAGTAGATATAATAGAATAAATGTACTTCCCCTCAGCTTGGAGTCTTTGACATAAAGAAGAACAAAGGAAATAGCTGTTCAGTCTCTTCTGAGTTTAGTCCCTTCTTTATGTTTGCTCTTTCACTTAATCCTGACAATAGGTGTATGAAGTAGGCATTGCATTCCCATTCTGCACAGGGTGAAAGTGAGATTCTGCAGTTAATACCTAGACCATGATCACGTGGCTTAAAAACAGTGACGGGATTCGAATTCAGGGATCTCTGTCCCAAAGACAATAGGCTTTCCCTCCCATAACCTTGACCCCAAAAAGGTTGCTTCCATCCCTTCAGTGTGAGATTAAATTCCTGTCCAAGATTCTTGTTTACATCTGACCTGTTTTTTTGGCACGGCATAACATTCACTTGCTGATCCTACCATTGAGATTATGTAAGCACGCCTACCTTCTTTGGAATTGTGAGTGGCACCTGCATGAGATGGCATAAGCCACACTCTGGCAATTCATCATCTAAGGATATTTGTCATTGACTTTCTCTTTTCTAGGGGTAAGGGTTTTTTTCTTTTTTTTCAAATAAAGCTTCCCCGATTTAAAAAAAAAAAAAAGATAATATTATTTAAAAATCAATGATGTGGTATGTATATGTATACAAGTGTGTGCATACACACACACACAAAATGGAATGCTATGCAGCAGAAAAAAAAAAGAATGAAATAATGCCATTTGCAGCAACGTGGGTGAACCTAGGGGTTTATCGTGCTAAGTGAAGTAAGTCAGACAGAGGAGCAATATCATGATGTCACCTATGGGTAGAATATAAAATATGACACGAATGAACCTATTTATGAAACAGAGCCACAGTTACAGAGATAGAAAACAAACTTATGGTTACCAAAGTGGAAAGTGGGGGAAACAAATCAGAAGTTTGGGATTAGCAGATACTATTATGTATATAAAATAGACAAACAACAGATCCTACTGGATAGCACAGGGAACTATATTCAAAATCCTGTAAGAAATCATAATGGAAAAAAATAAAAATCAGAGTGTCCTCTGTGGATTATAGCACACTGTAAACTTTTCAGAGCTGGTCCTACCCGCATTTCCTGCGCTGTTTCTTGCATTTGGTTTGAAATAATTGCAGTTTGGGGAATCATGACTCCACTAAGTATGTAGAAAATAGGAAAACACTGAATTTCAGAGAAACAAAATGTGTCTTGATGGACTGATCTTCCCCACTCTAGGTCAGTGCTTTTTTTATTTTTGAAATTAGAAAACTATGTTACATAGATACTAAGAGAAAAGAGTGTAAAAATTAAACAAAATTATTTTTTAATCCAAATCTTTTAAAAGAGAGTTGCTTTAGCAAGCTTGCTGATTACCAATTAATTTAATATTATAAAATGGCAGCTTATTGAGTATTGAGAAACTTAAACATTAAAATAGGTGATGCATGTTTCTAGTTTCTTAAAGGTGTGAGAATGTCCCGTTCGTGTGTCAGACTGAGCATAAGCACTTCTTCCCCTCCCTTCTGAATCTGCATTGAAAGGATTTCATTAACAAACCAGAAATTCAGCTGAGTTTCTGGAAAATGGAGAGTGGATGGGACTGTGCTGTTAGATAATCCTGGGCAGGGAAGGTGATGGCTCAGAAAAAGGAAAATAATGAAACAAACAGCAACAAGCCATAGTGGTGATGGGAATGTCCTTGGGAGCTCACTCCAGGAGAGACTCAATTCCCTCTCAACACCAACAAAGAAGTGTGGACTGTAAACCGTGATGGGAACATGCGTGTTCTTCCACCCTTTTCTCCTCCACTCCCATCTTGGCAGGTTTCCATAGGGAGCTGTCAGTCTGTTTTCCTCCCCCAGACACCAAAGTACAAAAAAAAAAAAAAATGTAACTTTTGCCAAGAAAATGAACAGTTATCTAGAACTTCTAGTTGGGAGCTGGTACCTAAGAGAGAGAGACTTTCCTCGTAGCTCAGCTGGTAAAGAATCTGCCTGCAATGCAGGAGACCCTGGTTCAATTCCTGGATCAGGAAGATCCCCTGGAGAAGGGATTCTTGGGCTTCCCTGGTGGCTCAGACAATAAAGAATCTGCCTGCTCAGACAGTAAAGAATCCGCCTGCAATGCAGGAGACCTGGGTTTGATCCCTGGGTTAGGAAGATCACCTGGAGGAGGGCATGGCAAGCCACCCCAGTATTCTTGCCTGGAGAATCCCATGGACAGAGTAGTCTGGCAGGCTACAGTCCGTAGGGTCACAAAGTCTATCACGACTGAGTGACTAAGCACACGCACATGCATGCATCTAAGAGAGAAGCAGAGTAGATTCTGAGATAATACCAAACCTTAAAAATAGACATCCATGGTTTAGTTCAGTTCAGTTCAGTCACTCAATCATGTCTGACTCTTTGTGACCCCATGGACTGCAGCACGCCAGGCTTCCCTGTCCATCACCAACTCTTGGAGCTTGCTCAGACTCATGTCCATCAAGTTGGTGATGTCATCCAACCATCTCATCCTCTCATCCCCTTCTCTTCCCGCCTTCAAGAGTTCTCAAGGAGTCTCAAGAGTTCTCCAACATCTAAGGTTGGTGGAAGAAAACTAAGTTTTTCTCAAGAGGGAAATAAACCAAAATGCTGTACACCCAGAATAAACTACTTCCTATTTTTGCTAGGGGTTCAGAGGACAGTCAGGCCTCCCAGCTTGTCTTGAGAGTTCTTCTCTCTTGAACTCTAATTAACATACTCTGTCCATTTAGAAAAAGCTGTAAATCAGCCCCTCCTTACAAGGGAGACATATGTTAGCAAAATGGATCAATATACTAATACAGAAAATCCACACCAGTACCTTTTTAACCAGTTTGAAATCACATTCAAAGAGGTGAATACATAGCCATGAGCAACAAAGAAAAACACTGACCCAGAGGAAGTCTACTTAATTCAAGAAACAGAAGAAAAAAATTTCAAATGTGACTGCAGTCTTTAGAAGCAATTGAAATGATTTGCATCAAATAAAAAGAACAGATTGGTATGAAAAAGAAGCAGTTATAGAATAAATCAGTACTTGAGAATGAAAGATAAAGTTGACAAAATTTTTTAATTTAATAGAAATGATAGATAATAGCTGAAGTCTAAAATATAAGGTTGATAACATTTTTTTCTGAATATCAAGCAAAAGACATGAAAAATATGAAAGGAAATTAAGGTACATAAAAATTAGTCATAATGGAAAGATCAAACCTGGCTATTTACAGAAAGATAAAGAACATTACAGTATACTAACACATATATACGGAATTTAGAAAGATGGTAATGATGGCCCTATATGCAGGGCAGAAGAAGAGACGCAGAAGAACAGAACAGACTTTTGAACTCTGTGGGAGAAGGGGAGGGTGGGATGTTTCGAAAGAACAGCATGTATATTATCTGTGGTGAAACAGACCACCAGCCCAGGTGGGAGGCATGAGTCAAGTGCTCGGGCCTGGTGGCTGGGAAGACCCAGAGGAATCGGGTGGAGAGGGAGGTGGGATGGGTGACCGGGATGGGGAATTCATGTAACTCTATGGCTGATTCACATCAATGTATGACAAAACCCACTGAAAAATAAAAAAATAAAAAAATAAAAAAATAAAAAAACCTGGCTATTTAGAATATACCACAAAAAGAAAACAAAGAAAATAGAGAAGAACAAATAATAATAGAATGAGAATCCCTAGGGAAATGAGAGCTTATTTATCAAAAATATTTACATGCAAGAAAACAAGAGACCTTGAACAAAAGCAAAGAAAAACAATAGACAGCCAAGAATTAAAGAAACCTCCAAGGATTTCAGATACTGGAATTACCAAGCCCAGAACATAAAATAAGAATGTTTATGTTAATTTTCAAAAATGAGAGAATTGAAAATATGGTAGCAAAAGTATTTGAAAGTATACTAATCTGAACCTCTACAGAAATTAAAATTTCTTTGGTTAGGTTTAACTGTAGTTTAGATATAGGTGAAGAAAAAGTAATGAATCAGGAAATTGAACTTAAGAAATTACCTAGAGTGCAGTCAAGAAAGGAAGTTTAAAGACCTGGGATATAAAGCAAGAAGGTCTAACATATACTTAACTAGAATTCCAGAAAAATATAAGGAAAGAGAGGGAATGTTAAAGGAGATGATGGCTGAAATTTTTCCACAAGTGAAAGACTGTACCTTGCAGATTCAAGAAATCCAATGAATATTAAGCAGGATAAAGAAAAATAAGTCCACACTAGACACATAGTAGTTAAACTGCAAACCACATAAATAAAGAAAAATTCTTAAAATACCATTTAATAAGGAAGCAACAGTTAAACTTCCAGTTGACTTTTGACAGCAGCTGTGGGAACCAGGAGACAATGAAATTATAACTTCATTTTTCTGTATGTGGAAACTGACAAGGTTGATTCTCACATTTATTTGATATTACAAAGGGCCAAAAATACATAGCTCATACTCTTTTGAAGAAGAGTGAGACTGAAGGCTTGTGTTACCAATATTATGAATGAATGAATATTTTAACTAAGGGAGGCCTGACGTGCTGCAGTCCATGGGGTTGCAAAGAGTAGGACACGATTTGGTGACTGAACAACAACAAAACTAAGTAATGAAGATAATAATAGGCAAATTGAGCAGTGAAACAGTATAGGGGAAACAGACCCACAGATATATGAAAACTAGATTCATGTCAGAGCTAACATTGTAGATCAATGGAGAAAGAATGGGCTTCTATTAAGATACCAAAATAACTGGTAATCTACAGGGAGAAAAAGGAAGTTAACTCTACCTCACATCACATATAGAAACTATTCCAAGTATTTGTAAAAGACCTAAATGTGACAAGTAAAATTATACACTTTCAAAAGGGTATAGAGAATATCTTTCTGATATATTTCTTAAGTAAAACACCAAAAAAAAGTGTCAAATAAAGGAAAATAGCAGATTTTTATTGGTGCTTTTGCACTGTGGCGTTGTAGAAGACTCTTGAGAGTCTCTTGGACTGCAAGGAGATCCAACCAGTCCATCCTAAAGGAGATCAGTCCAATGAATATTCATTGGAAGGACTGACGCTGAAGCTGAAGCTCCAATACTTTGGCCACCTGATGTGAAGAACTGACTCATTGGAAAAGACCCTGTTGCTGGGAAAGATTGAAGGCAGGAGGAGAAGTGGATGACAGAGGATGAGATGGTTGAATGGCATCACAAACTCGACGGACATGAGTTTGAGTAAGCTCCAGGAGTTGGTGACGGACAGGGAGGCCTGGCGGGCTGCAGTCCATGGGATCGCAGAGTCGGACACAGCTGAGCAACTGAACTGAACTGAATAAAGGGATGCTGCACAGCAGTGAGGATGAATGAACCAAAGCTAGGTGCGTCATGTTGGCCAAATCTAAAAATCATACTGTTGAATGACAGAAGTAAGTTCCAGAAGAATGCATTCAGTACAATTCCGTTCATGTGAAATTTAAAATCAGGAAAAACTGAAGACTATTTTGTTTACAAATAAATACAGGACAGCCAAAACTATCAAGAAAAATTGGAATGTTAATGCAAGATTCCATCACTCACTAACTGGAACTCAATAGGATGCAGGCCTAGGAGCATTCTGGGTTATTTCTTGTCAATGTCCTATTTCTAGGCTTGCAAGGTGCTTTCACAATTAACTCAATTTACTTTTTAAAAACTGTGTGTGTGTATATATATGTGTGTGTGTGTGTGTGTGTGTGTGTGTTCAGTCACTTCAGTTGTGTCCGACTCTTTGCAACCCCATGAACTGTAGCCCACCAGGCTCCTCTATCCATGGAATTCTCCAGGCAAGAATACTGGAATAGGTTGCTATGCCCTCCTCCAGGGGATCTTCCCAACCCAAGGATCCGTCTCTTGTGTCTCCTGCATTGGCAGGTTTGTTCTTTACCACTAGCACCACCTGGGAAGCCTATATATACACACACACACATTTTTACACACATTACATGCATGCTCTATTGAACTTCTTTTTAGGAAAAGCATAGCCTTTGTCTGAGACAGATTAATCTATGCCACAGTGAGATATAAGAATGAGAATCCTTTTGACATAGATGCTGGGAACCCTTGCCTTCATTCAAGTTTAGTGGCAGTCCTTCTGCACAGGTCCAGTCTTTTAACTGTTTCTTAGACACTAATATTTATATTGTTACAATATTGTAAATTCCATTATCATATATAATTTTTCTCATTGGCCTATAGACACTTCCCAAAATTAAATTATTAATTAAATTGATATTAATGAGATGACTCAATAATACTGAACAGAGTATAAATATTTTAAACCTCAGCTATGCAGGAAGAAAGGTGTAGCTGTGCAGAGTAGGATGTGATGGAGGGAGGGGAGAGCAGGAGGGAAGAATAAATGGGGGAGCTTCTTCACTTCACATAGTATAAAAGAAAAAGTACTGTCAGAAGCTGATTAATTAAAAAATAGAAGATTAAATTTATTTAAAGTCAAAATACCCACTAGACATTAAAAGGACTTCCCTGGAAGACATTAAAAGGTGGTGACTTTTAACCAGGTGGAGACCCTGGTGGCTCAGATGGTAAAACAATGCAGGAGACCTGGGTTTGATCCCTGGGTTGGGAAGATCCCCCGGAGGAGGTCACGGCAATCCACTTCAGTATTCTTGCCTGGAGAATCCCCATGGACATAGGAGCCTGGCAGACTACAGTCCATGGGGTTACAAAAAGTCGGACATGACTGAGTGACTAAGCACAGCACAGACATTAAAAATAGTTAAAGAACTGGCAACAATTGTAAGAAGGGAGGTGGTCATGTAAGTATATTAAATATCCTCTCTCATTTTTCATATTAGAAATTATTATGTAGTCTCTGAAGTTGATTCATCTAAAAATAAGTGTATTATTTAGCATAATGGTTGTTACCATGAGCACAGATTGCTTTTATTATAAAGAAATGTTGTAATGTAGCATAAGTTTCCTTCCAAGCAGAATGCAGCCCAGGTCTATTTTGATTTCCTTTGCACAGTACAACTTATGTAGAGTGCAGCACTCCAACGGTGCAGTCATTTTCAGTTAAATTAGATATTATCTATCTTCCCAGGCAGAGTACACACCATAAAAGCCCTTGGTACATTTATTGGATTAAACATGTAGCTACTGTAACTTTTTAAGTGGCCTATTGGAGATTCGAAACTTTCATACACCAAAGTCTGTATCCACCTCAGTGGAACGTGCAGGTGCACCACTCCCCTCTTTCCCACTATAGCGTGGGATTCTGAGTAATGAAAGGTCATCAGACAGCGGACATAGACTGAGTGTGTAATATGTGCTTGGTCCTGTGGAAGACAAATACAGAGCGTCAAGCTGAAAGAACACATGTGAGATTAACATGGACACATAGCTGTATTGAAAATGGATAACCAGCAAGAGCCTGCTGTATAGCACAGGGAACTCTATACTTGAGGTTATGTAACAACCTAAACAGGAAAAGAAGCTGAAAAAGAATGTTGCTCAGTCGCTAAGTCGTGTCCGACTCTTTGTCATGCCATGGACTGCGGCACACCAGGTGTCCCTGTCCTTCACTGTCTCCCGGGGTCTGCTCAAACTCATGTCTCTTGAGTTGGTGATGCCATCCAACCGTCTCGTCCTCTGTTGCTCACTTCTCTTCCTGTGCTCAATCTTTCCCAGCATCCAGGTCTTTTCCAGTGAGTCAGCTCTTCGCATCAGGTGGCCATAGTTTCAGCTTCAGTTACATGTATCTGTATGATTGAATCACCTTGCTATACACCTGAAACTAACACAACATTGTTAATCAACTATACTCCAACATAAAATAAAAAGTTAAAAAGAAAAAACACAAATAATATAGATATACATGTACATACCTATTTACATGTGTGAGTATAAATATGTATACATATGTGTGTGTGTGTGTATAATTTTTCTTTCTATGGCTCATTTTTTCTCTCTTCCTATCTGTAATTATATTTCCTCATCAAGATGACCGTGATGCACCTGAGTCCATCTCTTATGCCTAGTGTCTTCAAAAGATCAATTCAGGTCCCTTCCAAAGGACAGCAATGTGGAATCTATTGTGAAATCAGCTGAAATAGTCAGAACAACCCCCAGTAGTCCTTTTTGGTGGTGGCAAGGAAACGTCTCCTGAGCACCCAACTGAAAAGTCTCTTCCTGAGCATTTTTTCTGGCTTACATTCATCATGTTTCCCTTGGGTCCTGGTAAAGAGCCTATGATTCTTCCTGGCTTGTAGGACATTTCAAGTTAACTTCAGAAATTGCATCACCTAAAATTTCCAGATATTGGGGGAGAATTTTGTGTTTCATTCTTTCTGATGAACAGACATAGTTTTAATTCCTGACCCTATCCTGAGCTTACTTTTCCCCCAGAAAGGTTAATTCATGATCAGCTGAGAACATTCACTCCCAGACTGTTCACAAATGCCTCATTTGGCCCTGTTGCATCCTTCCTGTTTGCCAGAAACTGTTCTGTTTTCCCCGTTGCCACAACATAAGCGCTGCTAAGAGCAGAGGTAATCAGCTGCAGCTCTGTGCCTGAGCTGATCCGGCCCCCGATCTCCGCAGCCCCCAGATCCCAGGTGCAGTAAGGCCTCTGTCCCCCAGCCCACGGGTTATCTGGCAACATTGTTGATCAAGGTAAAACATATTTATTCAAGCATCCAAATAATGTCTTCGTATAGCGTATTTTTTTTGACGTAATTTGTTCAGAAATGTTTACTGTTGCCTGCAGTTCACGTTCCTGATGATGATGAGATGTGGGGCAACTTCTGGTGGCTGCAGACCAGGAAACATAACCAGTTTCTCCAAACGAAAGGGGGAAAAGTCACGGTGTTTAAGAAAAATTAAACCTCCGTCTAGTTGTCTTTTTCACGTTGAGTTTTAAGCCAGCTTTTTCACTCTCCTTATCCTCATCCAGAGGCTCTTTAGTTCCTCTTCACTTTCTGTCATTAAACTGGTATCATCTGCATATCTGAGGTTGTTGATGTTTCACCCAGCAATCTTGATAAGGACAGAGGAGTCTGGCAGGCTACAGTCTATGTGGGTCGCAAAGAGTCGGACACAACTGAACAACAGCAGCAGCTAGTTGTTTCTACCTGTCTTAGTTAATGCAGCTATTGTAACTCTGTATTTGGGGTTCAGGCAGGAATTGTGGTTACTTATTGGAAAGTAATTGTGGAAGCTACTAAATTAGGCTATTTTCTAGCATGAAGTAGTTGACAAGATCTTGCCTGTCTCTCAATGAGTTCACAACAGATCTGGCCTGGAAGACAAAATATGATACGGAAATATGAGCTTCAAAGTTTATTAATTTGCTGCCTCTACTTTTACTTCACCGTGATTTCCTGTGTTTGGGGCTCTGTCTGACCAGTGTTTGCTGTTGAGGCAGGTAAACAGGTGTTGTGGCTTTTTTACAAGTGGCTGCCCTTCCTGGAGGCTCTAAAGCACTATGTGGGCATTCGTTAGCGCAGTCACATCTGAGATAGATGCGTGGACCATATATAGCGGTCTTCCTTCTCTCACAACTGTTCCTTTTCCTGTAAGGAAAAAAGAAGTTTACTTTTGCGTTCAGCTTGGACAGTGTCTTTGGAATGTGTTCATCATGTGATTTAGGAGGTCGTTCCTGAGCCTAGGTGTCAAAAAGGGGCTTGGTACAGGGCATAAACCTGAAGTCCTTAATGATAGACTGAGGGATTCTACGAGGTCTCCAGGCCTGACTTGAAATAGCAAAATAAAGCAAGTTGCCACCTTCAGTCCCATCTCTTGCAACTCATAATCTCGTCTGGGGTTTGTTAAACTATTAGCGGTGCGTAACCACAGCTAACTCACAATGGCAGTCATGACCCTCTGTCTCCTCTGTTGTTGTTGTTTAGTTGCTCAGTTGTGTCCAACTGTTTGTGACCCTGTGGACTATAGCCCGCCAGGTTCCTCTGTCCATGAAATTTACCAGGCAAGAATGCTTGAGTGGGTTGCCATTTTCTGCTCCAGGGGATCTGCTTAACCCCGGTATCGAATCCATGTCACCTGCTTGGCAGGTGAATTCTTTTCCACTGAGCCACCTGGGAAGCCCTTCTTCTATCTCCTAGCCTCAAGGAAATAAAAAGAAGCACCTTGTAATATGAGGATGTATAGTTTCAAACCATCAGTGGTTGAGGATCTAAGAATTATATCTACTGTAAGAGAAATTTGCCCTTTAAAACTCCAATAAATGGACCCATTCAATCCTTGACCACACATGGCAGAAATGTGACTTAAGTGGCCTCTCAGATGGTCAGGAAGGATTTCTGATTTGCATCTTACTCTGCATTAACAGGGTGATCCCAGAATCTGCTGCCAGGGCTGTCTGTGGAGTGTCATTCTTGGGGATCTCGTAAGCGGGGGTGCAGCCTCAGTGTTGTGTACAGTCCTCTTGTCCAAGCTCTGGTGTGCCCACCTGGTTGAGCTTGTGTTAGGGCTAAACACAAGCTAAACGCCACCATCCCACGTGGCGCTGTGGTAAAGAACCCGCCTGCCTATGCAGGAGACATAAGAGGCTCAAGTTTAACCCCTGGTTTAGGAAGATCCCCCAGAGGAGGGCATGGCAACCCACTCCAGTATACTTGCCTGGAGAATCCCATGGACAGAGGAACCATAGGGTCACGAAGAGTCGGACACGACTGAAGTGACTGAGCACACATATGGCAGAAAGGATCAAAGTGCCTTGCATCTAGAATGCTAATGGGGATTTTCTGTAAAATGAAGGGGAAGAAAACAGGTTGCATCTGTAAGAGATTCATCTCTTGGCAGGGTCTCCACTCTGAGCCCTGGTTGTTTGCAAACAGCTCCTTCGCACCTATTCATAGATCCATGCCCAGGCAATTGTATTACAGAGAAGAAACTATTTTGCAAATCCAGTTCTTGGACAATAAAAAGATGTTTTTAAAGCCTCCTGCTGCACATTTTGAATGATTGTTAATATTGAATCTCTCTTAAATCTTAAAGGCTGTAACACTCATATGTTGGTATTTTTTTTTTCTGCTTACTTTTTTAAGAGAAAGGTGATGCCGAGCCAGAGAGTCCAGACAATGGCACGTCGAATACATCGTAAGTCTCCTTCCTGTTTCTATCCCAAGTTCTTTAATACGCTTATAATACAAAATAGTGCAAATATCTTGTTATAGTAATAATAATAATGGAAGGAAGTCTGTGGTTCTCTTTCTCATGATAATGCCTGCTTAAATGCTTTTGGATGCAGTTGCATTTTGAGGTCTTACTAATGCTTTAGCCCAGTAAGTAATCTTGAAAACACAAGGCTCCTCTTTATAATGTACAGATGTAATGAGATTTGATGGTATTATGGGGCGGAGGGGGGGAGGAGAGCTTTTGGAACTTGCTCAGCAACTCCTATCACTGTCATAAATAATTGGAGAACATTTCTCACATACTGGGAGATTGTCTGTCCTACACACCTGGGAAGCACCAGGGTCATTTTAAAGCCCACCCTTTGCAACCTCACCTCTGAATTATGTGAAACATACAATTATAGACATCTCTGGACCATGAAGGGTTTATTCATGTTTTGAGTTAACAAACACAGTTGTAAAAAGATAAGAAAGGGCTCTTTTTAAACACGTTCTTCATTCCACATTTCATCTTTCTCCTCTCAATACTCAAGCAGTCAAAAAATGTTTTGATGATTAATTTGATGCCAAATTTATATGCCAAAGTTTACATAACTCATGAGCTAACAAATTATTTTGGCTAAATAGGAATTAGTAACAGGTTTTTTTCTTAAAAATCATTATTTTTATCATTTCTGAGGAGTTAGATGTGATTTCTTATTATAAGACAGTTTTGTGAATATATTTATATTTGGACCAGTGTTCTTCTTACTAAGCATTTAAAGTGCTTTCTAGCCATTAGAAATGACAGCTTGTGATATAACATTATTGAGTGTATTTGTCCAAGATGTGTTTCTCAGTCTAGGAAGAATCTTTGGCTTGCATAGGATGACTATTTATTTCATAAAGATCGTGATTATTTGCTGGTCTTTCTTAAGATATTATCCTAAAAGTTATAAATGGTTCTCTTGTCATGATTTCTAATGATATAATGAATGTGACTGGTCTTAAATTGTTAAAATATTATTAATTTTTAATTTTTTTACTATATAAAATAGGAAAGGGTTTTAATGCCATCTGGAGGCATTCTAGAGAACTGAAAAGGGTAGAGTCATTTTTTTAAATGTAGTTCTTTTGAGCAGCATTTGAGATTAGATGAAACGGGTAGAGTCATTTTTTTAAATGTAGTTCTTTTGAGCAGTATTTGAGACTAGATAAGAATTTATGCAGCTAAAATGTAAACTATTTGAGAGTAAGTTATATTTTTATAATTAATTTTATAAGTGTTAATTATTATAGAAGCAACCATTTTTCAACAAAATCATTTTAAAAGCAGACAAAGGTACATACAAAATATGTTGGAAAGCAGCTAGCATCCTACATTTAATTGTTTCAAATTTAAAACCACATACAATGGGAATTCCCTGGCTGTCCAGTGATTAAGACTCCATACATTCACTGCCCAGGGCCCAGGTTCAGCTCCTGGTTGGGCAACTAAGATCCCACAAACTTCACAGAACAACCAAAAAGGAAAAATCACATTCGATAGGCTCAGATTTTGTTAACACAGTTTGATGTGCCACTAAAGTTCTCCTTCCGTTATATATTTCTGAAAAGTCTTAGTTTCTATAACTTATTACCTTAACAAAATCAATATATTGGAGAAATTACTTTTAAACCCTCCGGAGATTTGGGAATAGTGAAAGCTTGAAACATCACCTCACATTCCTGAACAAAGCAGTTCCTTATTCATCTGCTCACATCCTGCCTCTTCAACTGGAAATAGCACAAATAAAGTCTGAGGTTGGACCTCTATTAAAAGTGGAGACTTCTGAGCTTGATCATCTCAAAGATCCCTCTAGCTCTTTCTGTTCTGTTATGATTAGGCAAGAGGAATAGCTTATTACGAATAAAGAGCAGGACTCAAGCTGTCTTAGACTTGGGTAGAGATTTACAGTCTCGATGTGGTACCCTGTCTGAGCTTTATCTATGTAGACAGATAAGTAGGGCAGGGATAGTATCCTTACTTTTTATATAAGGAATCTAAGGATCAAAAAAGTCGTTCAATTTAAGTGATAAAAATAGGACACAAATCTTAGGATATTTTGCTTTTTTGGCTATTTACCATGATGAGGAGGTCAGTGGATCTTAGGAGACAAAGTCATAAGTCAAACCAAGTATAAAAATGGGGATCTATTTATTTGTTAGATGGTAAGCATATTAGTTTGCTAGGGCTTCTGTAACAATATAGCACAGACTGGGTCCCGTAAACAAGAGAAATTTATTATATAGTTCTGGAAGCTAGAAACCCAATATTATCGTTAGGGTTTCTTTCCACTATGAAGGAAGGATCTTATTCTAGGTCTTGTTCATTGTTCTGTAGAAAAACATCTTCTCCCCGTGTTTCTTCACATCCTCTTCCTACTATGCATGTCTCTGTGTCCATATTTCCCCTTTTTATAAAAATACTAGTTATGTTGAATTTTAGCCCACCCTAATGTTTTCATTTTAACATCACTACCCAGTGAAGACTCTGTCTCCACATAAAATCACATTCTGGAGTACTAGAAGTTAGGGCTTCAACATGTGGATTTTCAGAGGATACTCAACATTAAGGGTCAGGACAATCATAATGATTCAGAAGCTAGTTCGGCAGAATCAGAGTGTACAGATGCCAGAAGATGGAACAAGCTGAGAGGACCTGATTTGTATCTGCTAAGTCACTTTAGTCGTGTCTGACCCTGTGTGACCCCCACCAGACTCCTCTGTTCATGGGATTTTCCAGGCAAGAATACTAGAGTGAGTTGCCATGTCCTTCTCCAGGGAATCTTCCCCACCCAGGGATTGAACCCAGGTCTTTTGCATTATAGGGAGATTCTTTACCATCTGAGCCACCAGGGAAGCCCAAGATAACCTGATAAAACAGACCAAAATTATGAACTCCATGGGAACTGAAGGGGTGAAGCAGAGCAAAGAAAACTGTCAATAACATCCACACAGGCACTGGGAAAGATACATCTTCCACTTTTGTGGTTTGGTGGGAAAATGTCAACTTCCAAAATGCCTCTACATCCCTTTGTCTGTATAGTTCCATGAACTGTGAGTTATTTAAAGGCATTTTATGACTTTATTGCAGTATAAAATTGAGTCTCCATACAACTCATTTTCCAAGGAAGCATCTTTCCTCAATGGCCTCTTTTATTTTTTTTTATTTTTTATTTTGTTATTTCTTATTTTATTTTATTTTTCATTTATTTTTATTAGTTGGAAGCTAGTTACTTTACAATATTGTAGTGGTTTTTGCCATACATTGACATGAATCAGCCATGGATTTACATGTGTTCCCCATCCCGATCCCCACTCCCGCCTCCCTCCCCATCCCATCCCTCTGGGTCTTCCCAGTGCACCAGGCTCAAGCACTTGTCTCATGCATCCAACCTGGGCCAGTGATCTGTTTCACCCTTGATAGTATACTTGTTTCAATCCTATTCTCTCAGAATATCCCACCCTCACCTTCTCCCACAGAGTCCAAAAGTCTGTTCTGTACATCTGTGTCTTTTTTCCTGTTTTGCATATAGGGTTATCATTACCATCTTTTTAAATTCCATATATATGCATTAGTAGACTGTATTGGTGTTTATCTTTCTGGCTTACTTCACTCTGTATGATGGGCTCCAGTTTCATCTATCTCATTAGAACTGATTCAAATGAATTCTTTTTAATGGCTGAGTAATATTCCATTGTGTACATGTACCACAGCTTCCTTATCCATTCGTCTGCTGATGGGCATCTAGGTTGCTTCCATGTCCTGGCTGTTATAAACAGTGCTGCGATGAACATTGGGGTGCGCGTGTCTCTTTCAGATCTGGTTTCCTCAGTGTGTATGCCTAGGAATGGGATTGCTGGGTCATATGGCATTTCTATTTCCAGTTTCTTAAGGAATTTCCACACTGTTCTCCATAGTGGCTGTACTAGTTTGCAATCCCACCAACAGTGTAAGAGGGTTCCCTTTTCTCCACACCCTCTCCAGCATTTATTGCTTGTAGACTTTTGGATAGCAAAAGTCTACAAAAGTCCTGACTGGTGTGTAATGGTACCTCATTGTGGTTTTGATTTGCATTTCTCTGATAATGAGTGATGTTGAGCATCTTTTCATGTGTTTGTTAGCCATCTGTATGACTTCTTTGGAGAAATATCTGTTTAGTCCTTTGGCCCATGTTTTGATTGGGTCATTTATTTTTCTGGAATTGAGCTGCAGGAGTTGCTTGTGTATTTTTGAGATTAACTCATTGTCTGTTGCTCTGTTTGCTATTATTTTCTCCCATTCTGAAGGCTGTCTTTCCACCTTGCTTATAGTTTCCTTTGTTGTGCAAATGCTTTTAAGTTTAATTAGGTCCCATTTGTTTATTTTTGCTTTTATTTCCAATATTCTGGGAGGTGGGTCATAGAGGATCTTGCTGTGATTTATGTCGGAGAGTGTTTTGCCTATGTTCTCCTCTAGGAGTTTTATAGTTTCTGGTCTTACATTTAGATCTTTAATCCATTTTGAGTTTATTTTTGTGTATGGTGTTAGAAAGTGTTGTAGTTTCATTCTTTTACAAGTGGTTGACCAGTTTTCCCAGCACCACTTATTAAAGAGGTTGTCTTTCTTCCATTGTATATTCTTGCCTCCTTTGTCGAAGATGAGGTGTCCATAGGTAGGTGGATTTATCTCTGGGCTTTCTATTCTGTTACATTGATCTATATTTCTGTCTTTGTGCCAGTGCCATACTGTCTTGATGACTGTGGCTTTGTAGTAGAGTCTGAAGTCAGGCAGGTTGATTCCTCCAGTTCCATTCTTCTTTCTCAAGATTGCTTTGGCTATTCGAGGTTTTTTGTATTTCCATACAAATTGTGAAATTATTTGTTCTAGTTCTGTGAAAAATACCATTGGTAGCTTGATAGGGATTGTATTGAATCTATAGATTGCTTTGGGTAGTATAGTCATTTTCACAATATTGATTCTTCCAATCCATGAACACGGTATATTTCTCCATCTATTTGTGTCCTCTTTGATTTCTTTCATCAGTGTTTTATAGTTTTCTATATATAGGTCTTTTGTTTCTTTAGGTAAATATACTCCAAAGTATTTTATTCTTTTTGTTGCAGTGGTGAATGGTATTGTTTCCTTAATTTCTCTTTCTGTTTTCTCATTGTTAGTGTATAGGAATGCAAGGGATTTCTGTGTGTTAATTTTATATCCTGCAACTTTACTATAGTCGTTGATTAGCTCTAGGAATTTTCTGGTAGAGTCTTTAGGGTTTTCTATGTAGAGGATCATGTTGTCTGCAAACAGTGAGAGTTTTACTACTTCTTTTCCTGTCTAGATTCCTTTTATTTCTTTGTCCGCTCTGATTACTGTGGCCAACACTTCCAAAACTATGTTGAATAGTAGTGGTGAGAGTGGGCACCCTTGTCTTGTTCCTGACTTTAAGGGTAATGCTTTCAATTTTTCACCATTGAGGATAATGTTTGCTGTGGGTTTGTCATATATGGCTTTTATTATGTTGAGGTATATTCCTTCTATTCCTCCTTTCTGGAGAGTTTTTATCATAAATGAGTATTGAATTTTGTCAAAGGCTTTTTCTGCATCTATTGAGATAATCATATGATTTTTATCTTTCAATTTGTTAATGTGGTGTATTACATTGATTTATTTGTGGAAATTAAAGAATCCTTGCATTCCTGGGATAAAGCCCACTTAATCATGATGTATGATCTTTTTAATATGTTGTTGGATTCTGTTTGCTAGAATTTTGTTAAGGATTTTTGCATCTATGTTCATCAGTGATATTGGCTTGTAGTTTTCTTTTTTTGTGGCATCTTTGTCTGGTTTTGGTATTAGGGTGATGGTGGCCTCATAGAATGAGTTTGGAAGTTTGCCTTCTTCTGCAATTTTCTAGAAGAGTTTGAGTAAGATAGGTGTTAGCTCTTCTCTAAATTTTTGGTAGAATTCAGCTGTGAAGCCATCTGGTCCTGGGCTTTTGTTTGCTGGAAGATTTCTGATTACAGTTTCGATTTCCGTGCTTGTGATGGGTCTTTTAAGATCTTCTATTTCTTCCTGGTTCAGTGTTGGAAAGTTATACTTTTTCTAAGAATTTGTTCATTTCTTCCAAGTTGTCCATTTTATTGGCATAGAGCTGCTGGTAGTAGTCTCTTATGATCCTTTGTATTTCAGTGTTGTCTGTTGTGATCTCTCTATTTTCATCTCTAATTTTGTTAATTTGGTTCTTCTCCCTTTGTTTCTTGATGAGTCTGGCTAACGGTTTGTCAATTTTTCAGTGGCCTCTTTTAAAAGCGAGGTGATTTAGTCACGAAGTCATGTCCAACTCTTGTAACCCCATGGACTGTAGCCCGCCAGACTCCTCTGTCCATGGGATTCTCCAGGCAAGAATACTGGAGTGGGTTGCCATTTCCTTCTCCAGGGGATCTTCCTGACCCAGGAATCGAACCCAGGTCTCCTGCATTGCAGGCAGATTCTTTACCAACTGAGCTGGAGATTAGCATTATTTGTGATGGCCAAGACATGGAAGCAACCAGTGTTCATTGATAGATGAATGGATAAAGAAAATGTGGTATATGTACACAATGGAATATTATTCAGCCTTAAACAGAGGGATATCATGCTACTTGTGACAACACAGATGGACCTTGAGGGCATCATGCTAAGTGAAATAAGTCCAACAGAAAGACAAATACAATATGACCTCACTTGTATGTAGAATCTTTAAAAGAAAGAGAGAGAGTGTGTGCTCATAGATACCAAGAACAGATTAGTAGCCTCCAGAGGCTGGGAGTGAGGTGTGGACAAAATGGGTGAAGGTGGTCAAAATGTACAAACTTCTAGTTATAAAATAAAATGTCCTGGGAATGTAATGTAAATCATGATGACTATAGTTAATAATCCTGTATTAAGTATATGCAAGTTGCTAAGAGTAAAGCTTAAAAGTTCTCATCACACACACAAAAAAGTGTAACTATGTGTGGTAATAGATGTCAACTAGACTTACTGTGGTGATCATTTTGCGGTATATACTTGTATGGAATCATTACTGAAACATTAGTAACTAACATTACATCAGTAAGCATTACTTACTGAAACAAGTAAGAGCAGGAGGTTAATTGTAATACATGATACGTCACTGCAGAGGGATTGCCTTATAGGACACAGTAGTATGGATAACACCTGAGGATCCCTTCAGGATATATTACTGAATGGTTTTCTGAGTATTCATAAAGATGAGAGGTACAATTTATTCTTAGCACACACACAAATTAAAATTTCTGTGATAGGGTGCCAGTGTTCTCAGTGATAGAGAATCTTATGTTTGATTAACTCTCCTGTTGATAACTATTGAAAACTCCAGATGAAATATTCTTAAAAAAACAAAACTTAAAATTTGAAGACACTAGAGTCTGATCAAGAAAAGGCAGAAAATGTTGGCGATTTGACCCTTGAAAGAAAGAAATTGGAAAGCATGAGATCTACATTTATACAGCTTCTCCCCTGAGGGCACTCCACATTCCACAAAGAGCAACTGCAATTCAAGGCCATAATCATATAATCTTGAAGTGTCTGAAGATGGAGTTCAAGGCTGTTCAAGGGTGGCTGGGTTTTAAGGGAGGAAATTCCAGAGAGAAGGCAGCCATACAGAAGAGAGTTCCACTTCTGTATTTAAATTCCTTGTCATGCTTGAATGACTTCTAAACTGCATATGTATGGGGAAAAGGCCCATGAGTCCAGTGGAAAACAATAGCTGAACCACTGAAAAGCTGATCAGAGATTTCAACCTCTGTCTACTGACTACAATGACTGCCTATAGTGTGTGGAATTTGAGTCTCACCCAAGTTATAGGGAATGTAATGTAAATCTTTGCAAACACTTGGCAAACACTTGGGTTTTTGCTTGAAACCTCAGAAAAACCTTGCCTTTAAGAATAAAGGTTTCACCCTAAAACTTAAGGGCAAAACCAAAGTGGATCATAACAAAATGTAATCCTAAGTATTCACAAGTTCAACTAGTGATTTGTCTGAAAGAACAAAAATACTAATACTCTAAAGGTATAAAACAGAATCTAAACCCTCTATAACGTACCATTCAAAATATTTATTGTCTAACCAAAAATTAAAGAATATGTGTAGGAATAGGAAATTTTTATTATCCATAATCAAGAAAAAAAGTAATTACTATAATAGAACTTGAAGTAACCTAAATGTTGGGATTTTCAGACAATAACTTTAAAGCAAATATTAAAATATGTTTAAGAACATAAACAAAAACGTGGTCATAATAAGTGAAAGAAGAGGACTCTCAGCAGGGAAATGGAAATGATTAAGACAAACCAAATGAAAATTCTGGAACTGAAAAGTAGCATGTTTGAAATGAAAATGTCACTGGATAATCTTAAGTGAAAAATGGAAATGATGGAATAATGGGTAAATAAACTTCAGATCAGTAAGCATTATCTAATATGAAGAACAATGAGAATGGTGATTAGAAACGATGAGCAGAGCCTCAGATAGGGCAGTACCAAGCAGTATAATATACATGTAATTGGGGTCCTAGAGGAGAGGACAGAAAAGTAGATCAGAAAAAATATTTGAAGAACTAATAGCTGAAACTTTCTTAAACTGGCTGAAAGCATTAACTTACATGAAGCTCAACAAATCCTGCTGCTGCTGCTAAGTCACTTCAGTTGTGTCTGACTCTGTGCGACCCCATAGATGGCAGCCCACCTGGCTCCTCTATCCCTGGGATTCTCCAGGCAAGAACACTGGAGTGGGTTGCCATTTCCTTCTCCAATGAGTGCATGCATACTAAGTCACTTCAGTCGTGTCTGACTCTGTGCGACCCTATGGACAGCAACCCACCAGGCTCCTCTGTCTACAGGATTCTCTAGGCAAGAATACTGGAGTGGGTTGCCATTTCCTTCTCCCAACAAATCCTAAACAGAATAAAGAAAAGTAAAACCACACCTTGAAAGATATAGTAAAATTGCTGAAACCTAAATTAAAGAGATTTTGAAAATCTTAAACATTGCTAGAGAAAAATGACATACTGTGTTTAAGGTATCAGTGATGCAGTTAACCAAAGGATTCCTACTACAGAGTACAGAGGCTGGAATACAAGCAAAGATATCATTAAAGTGCTGAAAGACAAAAAAAAAGGAAGATAAATAAATGTCAAGTTAGAATTATAAATCCAGCTAAAATATCCTTCAAAATAAAGTAAAATAAAATTGTTTTTGATGTTATATAATCTGAGAGAATTTGTCTCAAGTAGGCCTGCACTACAATAAATGATAAAGGAAATTTGTCAGACTGAAGGGTAATAATATCAGGTGGAAGTTCAAACCTACATGAAGGAAGTATTTACAGGAAATGAAAAAGATATGTGTAAATATAAAAGATTATTTAATGCTAAAAACAAGATCCTGTTTTATGGAATTTATGATGTATGCAAATATAAAATATATGACAAAATAGCTCAAAGGATAAGAGAGGGTAAATGGAATTGCATGACTGCAAAATTCTTACATTTTATGTGAAGTGATATATAATAATATTAAATGCAAGGAGACTGGCAGTAAGTTAAGGATACATAGTGAAATACCACTAAAAAATATCCAAAAGAGCATACGTGTCATTGGAGGCATTAAAATAAAATACCAAAATAGGTTAGATTTAAAAGACTGCCTACTGTCTTTAAGATATACAGCTTAAATACAAAAACCAGTAGGTTGTAGCCAAAAGAGGAAAAGGTAGACTGTGTAAATAGTAGGTGTAAGAAAGTTAGTGTGATACTATTAAACTACCAAATAGAGTTCTAGATGAAAAGTATTAGAAGAGGTAAAAAGAACATTTTCCCATTTTAAAAAGGTTAGTTAATGAAGAAACCATAACAGTCATAATATGTATGTATTTACTAATAGATCATCAAAATATATGAAACAAAAACTGACAGAACAACAATAGAGAAATAGAGATTTTTTTAAATCTCTTTCTTCAGTAATTGATAAAAAAATAAGCAAAATATTAGGAAATATATAGAAGATTTGAACATTAACAACCACTTTGTTCTACCTGAAATTTATAAAACACTACCCAAAAAGTGTAAGATATAATCTAATCAAGTACACATGATTCACTCACCAAGATAGACTTTATTGTGCACAGTAAAAGATGTATCAATAAATTCCATAGGATTAAAATCTTAAAGAATATGTTCTATGATCACAGCATGATTCCATTATAAGTCAATAGCAGTGGAATTCCAGAAAACCTCTAATATTTAAAAGTTAAATAGCATTCCTAAATAGAATAATCACTAAGGAAATTAGAAAATAATTTTAACTAAATGAAAATGCATGTATGATTTATAAGCTTTTGTTGGATTCACTAAAACAATATGCACAGCAAAAGACAAATGTATAACTTTACATAGCTAGAATAGAAGAGAACAAAGGTGAACATCAGTAATTTATGTTTCCACTTTAAGAAGCTAGAAAAGGAAGAATAAGTTAAACCCAAATAATTAGGAAGAAATACGTAATAATAATAGGAGTAGAAATTTTAAAACAATAGAGAAAATTAAGAAAGCCAAAATTTGTTTCTTTTAAAAATTTAGTAAAATTAGGAAAACACTGATAGGACTAATCAAGGAAGAAAAGAGAAAAAATATAAATTACCAACATTAGCAAAGAAAAAGCGGTCATCACTGCATATCCTGCAGAAATTTAAACTGTAGTAGCTGAATATTATGAACTAATTTCTGCTAATTAATTTGATAGCTTAGATGAAATAGTCAATTTCCTCAGAAAATGCAATTTATCATAACTGTCATGAGAAAAAAATAGAATATGTGAATGACCCTATTACTATTAAAGAATTTGAACTTGTATTCAAAACTTTTCCACAAAGAAAATTTCTCTAGAGCCAGATGGTTTCACTGGCAAATTCCATCAAAACTTAAGTAAGAAATGGTTCTACCAATGAAACGCCAACAAATGAACTACTAGTCTTATACAAAGTCCTTCAGAAAATAGGAGAGGAAGAAAAACTACTGAATTTATTGTTATAAAGTCAGTATAACCTTGATACTAAAATATAGCATAGGATTATAAGAAAGAAAGTTATCACCAATAAGAAAGTTATCACCCAATATTTCTTATAAACATTAAAAACTTAAACTTCTTAACTAACCATTAGTATGTATGATCCAATGATACATGAGAAGGGTATGATTCATTATAACCAAGTAGTGTTTATCACAGGAATGAATAGTTGACTTAACATTAGAAAACATAATTAATATAATCCACCATATTAATAAAATAATGGAGAAAACCATATGATCCTCTAAATAAATGAAGAAAAGGCCTTTGATATGATTCAACACCCATCTATGACTTTTAAAACTCTCAGCAAACTAGGACAAGAAGAGAACTTACTTTATCTGACAAAGGGCATCTGCCCCCAAACCTCCTGCTAACATCATATTTAATGGTGAAATACCAAACACTTTCCTCCTGAGATCAAGAACATAGCATTAATGTCTGCATTATCTCCTTTATTTAGCATTGCACTGGAAGATCTAGTCAGTGCAATAAGGCAAGAAAAGGAAATAAGAGACATAAAGATTGAAAAATCTTTTGGAAAAATCTTTATGAATGATTGCTTATAGAGAAAATCCTAAGAAATTTAATAAACGACTACTAGGGCTTCCCAGGTGGCGCTAGTGGTAAGGAACCCGCCTGCCAATGCAGGAGACATAAAACACACAGGTTCAATCCCTGAATCGGGAAGATCTCCTGGAAGAGAGCATGGCAACCCACTTCAGTATTCTTGCCTGGAGAATTCCATGGACAGAGGAACCTGGTGGGCTACCGTCTATAGAATCCAAAGAGTTGGACATGACAGAAGCAACTTACCACACATGCACTAGAACCAATAAATGAATTTAGAAGGGTCAGTTTACAAAACTCAATTGTGTTTCTAATAGCAATAAACAGTAAATAGCTGCAAAATAAAATAAAAGCCACCCTGTTTACAATGATATAAAATGCTTAATAAATTTAGCAAAAGACATATAAGACTTATACACTGAAAGTCATTAAACCTTGAGGAGAGAAATTTTAGACTTAGATGGAGAGAAGTTCATAAATTGGAAGGCTAATTGAATGTTAATATGTCAGTTCTCATACAAGTACACACAATGTTAATCAAAGGGCAATAGGACACCGTTATAGAAAATGACAAGTTGCCTTGCAAATTTTTATAGACAAGCAAAGGATCTGGGTAGTCAAAGCAGTGTTGAAGAAGAGCAAGTTTGGAGGCCTTACAGTATCTGATTTCAAGGCTTACTGTAAAACTGAAGTAACTAAGATAGTGTGGCATTGACATAAGACAGAGAAATAAATCAATGGAACAGAACCGAGTCTGGAAATAGACCCACAAATATATGGTCACCTGATTTTTGATACAGACATTAAGCTGTTGAGTGGGGAAAGCCAAGTCTTCAACAAATGGTGCTTGAGCAGCTGCTGGGGAAACATATGAATCTCACACCAGACACAATGGAGGTGGACCACAGACCTCAATAAAGAGCCCAAACCTGCAAAGCTTCTAGAAGAAAGCATAGGAAAATTTCTTTATAACCTGCAATGATTTCTTACAGAAACCACAAAACCATAGAAAAGAAAACCCTGATGAATTGGACTTCATCAAAATTCTAAATCTATGGTCATTGAAATGACAAGACAAGACACAAACTGGGAGAACGTATTTACAGTACATATACCTGACAAATACTTTGTGTCCAGAATATGTAAGGAACTCTGACAATTCAATAACAAAATGATGAAAACACAGGTTTTTTAAATGGGCAAAGCCTTGAACAGACAAAAGAAGATATACAAGTGGCCAAAAAGGAATTGAAAACATTCATTTTACTAATAATATTCATCTTCAGGGAAATGCAAATTAAAGCCACAATGAAATATGACTATATACCCACTAGAATGAGTAAAATTGAAAAGACCAACACCACCAAATAGTCACGGGTTATGAAGCAATTGAAACTCTTGTATATTGCTGTTGTGAGTGTAAAATGACATAACCATTTTTTAAAACTGTTTCTTATACACACATGTATTGCATTCCCCAGCAATTAGGCACACACTTCCATTTGTAATTATTAACATGGGAAAAATGAAAAACATATGTCATTTAAAATATTAGTACAAGAATTTTAATACTGGCTTTATTCTTGATAGAAATTGGAAACAACCCCAATATACATCAACTGGTAAATGGATAAACAATTCTGGCATATTGGAATACTGAAATACTTTCCAACGTATTGGAAACATAATGGAATACTTCTAATAAAAAATTAACAAATTCCCCAACATCATCTTTGAATTCAGTGCAATCTGAATCAAAATTCCAGCAAGTTATTTTGTGGATATCACCAAACTGATTCTAAAGTCGCTAACGGAATAGCCAACACAATAAGAAAGAAGAACAAAGTTGGCGGACACAAACTACCCAAATTCAAGACTTACTATAAAGCTACAGTATTTAGCGGAAGAATAGATAAGTATATGATGGAACACAATAGAGAGCCCAGAAACAGACCCACATAAATATAATCAGCTGGTCTCAGAAAAGCGATTAAAGACAGTACAATGGATATAGATGGTCTTTTCAACAAATGGTGGTGGAACATTGTATATCCACATATTATCAAATGAATCCAGACACAGCCTTACACTCCTCACTAAAATTAACCCAAAATGGATCACAGACCTAAATGTAAAACACAGTATCGTAAAACTCCTGGAAGGTCGCATAGAAGAAAACCTACGTGGGGACTTCCCTGATGGCCCAGTGGTTAAGACTCCATCACTCTCCCAGTGCAGGGGGTATGGGTTTGATCCCTGGTCAGGGAACTGAGATCCCGCATGCTTCATGACACAGCCAAAAGAAAAGAAAAACAGAAAACCTCCATGACCTTGACTATGGTGATGGCTTTTTAGAGCAGATGACTAAGGCGGTACAGGCAGCAGAAGAGCAGACTGAAATCCTTTTAGATTCTACATCTTTACTAGAAAAGTTCTAGGAATAAGGAGCAACTGGAGATTTCCAAGACACAACAAAGGCTGCAGTTTGGCAGGGTCACTGTGCTTGCTTAATCCAGATTTGCCCACCACTGGCTAATCAATGCTCAAGTCTGAGGTCAAAAGCATAGGCTTGTAGAAAAGGCCTAAGGCAGGACCCGTCTGCATTTGAACAAAATAGCAATAACTTTAAAGAATAAATGAGGATTCAAAATGACCTTCATAAATTAAGGAAGCCAGATTAAACACAAACAATTAAACCTCTAGGAAAAAGAAATAACAAAATGTGGTGGAAGGAAGTGGTCTACCCAGTGCGCACATTGTACAATAAAAGACTGGGAAACTATTATGAGCTCAAACTGAACTAGAGCAACCCACAAAGCCTTCTTTCTCCAAAGTTAATACAGTAGTTGGAATATATGGTAAGGGTCCATTACCTAGTAGGCACTCAGTAAATTCTTATTATTACTATTCAGCAGTAATAACATGTGACAGAGAGAGAAGGTGAAAAGAGAGGAAGAGAGAAAGCAACCCTATCTCTGCAGTTGGTACAGATCAGAGCTTAATGAGCATTTTCATCTCTCCTTTTAAAAAGATAACACAATTAGAAAGGGTTAAGTTTACAAAGACTCCAGCATACTAACACATATATATGGAATTTAGAAAGGTGGTAATGATAACCCTATATGCAAAACAGAAAAAGAGACACAGATGTACAGAACAGACTTTTGGACTCTGTGGGAGAAGGCGAGGGTGGGATGTTTCGAGAGAACAGCATGTATATTATCTATGGTGAAACAGATCACCGGCCCAGGTGGGATGCATGAGACAGGTGCTTGGGCCAGGTGCACTGGGAGGACCCAGGGGAATCGGGTAGAAGGGGAGGTGGGAGAGGGGATCGGGATGGGGAATACATGTAACTCCATGGCTGATTCATGTCAATGTATGACAAAACCCACTGAAATGTTGTGAAGTAATTAGCCTCCAACTAATAAAAATAACTGAAAAAAAAAAGTTTACAAAGACTCTTGAGAACCCCTTGGAAAGCAAGATGAAACCAGTCAATCCTAAAGGAAATCAACCGTGAATATTCATTGGAAGGACTGATGCTGAATGTCTAATACTTTGGCCACCTGATGCAAAGAGCTGACTCTCTGGAAAAGACCCTGATGCTGGGGAAGATTGAAGGCAAAAGAAGAAGCAGGGTGACAGACGATAAGATGGTTAGCTGTATCATCGACTCAATGGACATGAATTTGACTTAGATTCTGGGAGATAGTGAAGGACAGGAAAGCAGTCCATGGGGCTGCAAAAAGTTTGATATGACTTAGAGACTGAAGAGCAGCAAGAAGTTTACAAAGTTCTCCTAGTGAAGCTGAGGCTGTGAAGAAAAGGCTGAGTAGTCAGTTTTCTCCAGAAATGTCAGCTGGAATGTGCTCTTCCCCCAGCCTTCAGACTACAGAACCAGAGGCCAACAGTTCATGGCTTTACCTCTCCCCAGAGGTAAACTCCAAGCCAGGAGTTGGCTGGAGAATTCACCTCCACCGCTGCTAATGTTAAACATCTTGGAAGACTTGGGTATCACAGACTGGTGGAACAAAGTGGGTCTAAATGATATCCAGAGCTCCTTTCCAGGTGTCTGATGTGTACCTGTGAGTCGTTTATAAAGGTGAGAGGTGACCCATGTTATATCAGTGAGTTTATATCAACTCCATCAATTCAGGCTACTGTATAACAAACCACCATCGACTCAGCGGCAATATAAATAGCAGAAAGTTATTTCTCATAGTTTTGGAGGCTAGGAAGCCTAGGATCAAATTGCCAGCAGGCTCAGTGCCAAAGCCAAAACTTCCTGGTTTGCAGGTGGCTATCTTCTTGCTGTGTCCTCACACTGCAAAGAATGGAGAGACAGGAAGCTAACTCTCTTGTGTCTCTTCTTATAAGGGCATTAATCCCATTCGTGCTGCTTCTACCTTCATGACCTCATACTTCCCAAAGGCATACCACTTAATACCATTACATAGAGGGTTAGGATTTCAACATATAAGTTTGGGAGAGGGGACACAGCCCATAGTTATTTAATAAACATATGCCTATTTTAGTATTACCTTAGAAAATGTTAAATATGGAGGAAAAATATACAAAGGAACAGTTATGTGCTAAACGTATGAAGAGATCTCTCACTTATGCATGTGCTTTTAATAATAAGATTATAGAAACTAATCATATAATAGGTTTTGGAATTTGAGAGATCAAAGTCGATTTGAGAACTGTTACCAAAAGAGGTTATTTTCTTTTTAGAGAAATCTGAAACCTTCCTGATATTTATTTTGGCCGTAGCAGTCCGTGTCTAAAATGATGAACTGTGACTGTTCTTTTAGCCCATGAGGTAGCTTCCCGAGAGACTTCCTTTCTATATCTGTTTAAGTCATTTGCCAGGATCCTGTCTGCTAGGAAAATGAGAAATCTAGTATAGGCCCTTTGTCTAGAGAAAAGTGGCCAGATCCCGTTTCTCCAACTCTTAGGCACAGAATAAAAAATAACCTTGGAAGGCCGTTTAGGGCTCCCTGGACTCCCTCCTTACACAGATGAAATTAGATTGAAGGCCTTCAAGGGGTGTGGTGTGTCCCGTGGATATGGAGGGAATATTTTGACCCGGCCTTCAGGGACCAACTGGTCCAACCGGGAATGGGCAACATTGCTGAAGGGGAGGAGGGGTCAGAAAGTTGTTCTATCTGAGAAGGAAATTAGATGTTGCTTTGTGCTGGTTGTTGTTCATTCAGTCATGTCCAACTCTTTGTGACCCCAGAGGATGTCGGGAAGATCCGTTGGAGAAGGGAATGGCTACCCATTCCAGTATTCTTGCCTGGAGAATTCCATGGACAGAGGAACCTGGTGGGCTGCAATCCATGGGGTCGCAAAGATTCAGACACGACTGACTAACACTTTCACTTTCACTTTGTGTTAGTTGTACTGTCAGGTTAAAATACTAAATGAATCCAGAAATGTAGATTGGAACTTATGCCATCCCAGAACAAGACTGCAAACCTTAACTTCCATATCCTTACGCCAGACTGAAAGGCCCATAGTCCCAGAGATCATAAAAGAAAATTTTTCGACCAAATAGGCAGTCTGATCCCATCTCCTGTTTGGTTCCCCTGGACTCATGCTTTCTATTTTCTCTATACCTGGATTTCATCCAAGCATATCTCTCCTCAAGGTGTCAGCTAGGTCAGGATTTCTCAAGCTTTTTTTTTTGTAATTTAAAGGATTTATAATTTAATTGTGATAAAATACACATAACATAAAATTTATCACTTTAAGCATCTTGAAGTGTACAGTTCAGAGGCATTAAGTACATTCACATTTCTGTGGCTACCATCACCACCAAGTATTCCCAGAGATCTTCATCTTCCCAAGCTGAAACTCTGTTCTCATTAATACCAAATTAATAAATTGCTGTAGCCAATATCTCTCTGTTTCCTCCTCCCTCTAGCCATTGGCAACCACTACTCCACTTTCGGTCTCTATAATTTTGACTACTCTAGGCACCTCATAGAAGTGGAATCAGACAATATTTGTCCTTTCATGTCTGACTTATTTCACTTTGCATAATGTCTTCAAGGTTCATCCGTGTTGTACCATGTGTCAGAATTTCCTTCCTCTTTAAAAAGGCATTTTCTTTTTCTTTAAAACTGAATAATATTCCATCGTGTGTATAGACATTTTATTTATCCATTTATCCATCAATAGTCATTTGAAGTATATCTACCTTTTTGACTGTTATGAATTACACTGCTATGAACATGAGTATACAAATATCCCTTCCTGCTTTCATTCTTCGGAGTATACACACATCTCAAATTTTCAAACATAACCTTCTCAGTCAGCCATACATCACATCCTGTGAGAGTGTATGTTTCAAACAAAAATGTCACAGAACATTACCTGCCGTGACGCTGACGTTTTCTATTCTTAGTATTTTTTTTTAATGCAAGTCAAACCACACAAATGCATTTTTGTCAACCCAGGTTCACAAAGCATAGTAAAGGTTACTGACCAACAAACGAGATATTAATAACTTGTGCCGAGGGGGTAAGGGAAGAAAAGGACATGGCGTGCAGGGGCCTGCCGTGTTTGTAGCCCCGGCTCGTCACTGATGAGGGCGAGCTCTTCCAGCCTCCTCACAGCCTGGAGAGGGAGTTCTTCCTTCCCACTTTACAGGGGAGGAAACCAGGCTTGTCTAAAGATCTGCCTCCACGGAGTCTGTCTGCTGGGGGACCTCTCTCTGGCCCACCCTGCCCGACAGGCTAGTTTATAGGGAGCCCTGCAGGACTCCCCTCAGAGAACCCGAGGCATTGTAGTAGAGCCAAAGAAAACTCTGACTCAAGGGAGTGACAGCTCAGAAAATTTCAGGACCCATTCACAGCCTCACGGAGCGTGTAATCTGGGGTGAATGCTGTACAGGAAGGGTTATTTTTCACCAACCTCTAACTCAACCAGAGAAGCAACTACTTCCTTCACTTGATGATTAAGGTGGACAGTCTGTGGAAGTGAGTTTGGCACCTTTGCAATGAGCTCATTCAGTCCAAAGAGACATTCATTAGTAAACTGGAGCGTCTCTGTATTCAGTGTGGTTGTAGCAGATGGCAGTATTTTTCTGAGTCACTCTGGCCAAGGGAGACTGTGGTAAATCAATAAATATTACCATATGTATTGATGGCAGTACATAATCAATAAATATTGCCTGACATTAACAGAGTGATTATGCTTCATCCAAATGTTTTCTTTCATAAAGCTGCTTCATATTCTTGTGTTGAAGCCCGGCCCAGCATTTAGAACATAATACTTATTCAGTAAAAGATTATTAGTGTGAGTAAATGAATAAATGTAGGGTAACAGAGAGGCTGGTTTGAATACATCCACTGTGTATTTCGTATTTCTTCTTTCAGAAATACCATTAGCTTGATTTGCTCTTTCTTTTCTGTGGATTTTAATCAAATGTAAATCTGCAAAATGCAGAGCTTGTATATTTACAACCTGAGTTTTCCCCATCCCTCCCACCCCCAGATCACAGATTCTCTTTGCACTGCATGCCTCTCTCTAATGCTGGTCCCTTCTCAGGCAGCCTGGTGCCAACATGATACTCCCATGCATTCAGTGTCTGTTTAGTGCCAAGCACTCTGCCGGACACGTTGTCTTATTTCAGTCTCACAACAGTCCAGTGACTTTACTACATCTCATATTACAGAAGGGAAAGGCAAGGTCTCAGCGAGGGAGACCTCCCAAGCTGGCAGTGACAGAGCTGAGATCCCTGTTGGAGGCACTGCTTTAGGTCTGGTGCAGAGAGCTCATGAAGTAGGATAGGAAGAAAGAAATCCTGTTTCTGAGCAAAAGGCCGGCCTCTCCCTAAAAGCCCTGACTGTCTGCTCTCCCACCGTAGAGTTTAGAGAGCTGTAGCCCCAGAACCCAGAGGAGGCTTGTGGGCGGAGTCAGGAGGAAGCCTGGTTACAGGCCATGAGTCACGGTGGTGTTTCTGCACAGTGATGGAGGTCTTGGAAATAGCAGGGGCTGGAGTCTGGAATTCATCTGACAGTCCAAGAAGCTGGCAGACATCAAAGGACAGTTCCCCAGCCCTGGCCCACCTGCTCACCTCAAAGGGCCTTCTGCTGTTGGCAGAGTGTGTCTTGGTAAAGCAGTGTTCACATGATCCCCCTGAAGCATGTAAAGTATTTAAGCCTCTGCCCTCAAGTTTCTGCCACAGAGAATTCCATCTCCACTTCGAGCTTCTTAAATGACTGAGCAGTACAAATGGGCTTCCCAGGTGGCGCTAGTGGAAAAGGATCCACCTGTCAGCGTGGGAGATGAAAGAGACACAGGTTCCATCCCTGGGTTGGGAAGATCTCCTGGAGGAGGAAATGGCAACCCACTCCAGTATTCTTGTCTGGAAAATCCCATGGACAGAGGAGCCTGAGGAGCCTGGCAGGCTACAGTCCATGGGGCCGTAAAGAGTCAGGCCCAACTGAACGTGCACACACAGACACATACACACATAGGGACAGGGACTGTAGGAATAATGGACAGGTGACAAAACGTTCACACATATGCACTCACCCTGCTGTGTGAAGAAGGCCATTCCTGCTTTAAAAATGATGGCTCTGCGGGTTGTAAAGCATTTCTTTCAAATAGTACCATGGGGGTATATATTTATCATGATGAAGAGGTTACAAATACTGAATACTAACTGTAGACCAGACTGCGTGCTGATGCTTTCCAAAACTCGGAGGGTTGTACAATATATAACAGCGATGCAGGGACAGCTGGTGTAAACTGAACACAGGATCACCCTGTAGACGAGTCAGTTCTTTGAATCCTCATAGCAACTCGAAAACATCGACAGCATTAGAATCTCCCTTCTTATAGGTAAGGAACCCAGGCTCAGAGAGCTCTCATAGGTAGCGTGACCCAGCAAGGAAATTCCCCTGCAAGTGTCAGACTTGAAGGCACCCTTTCTTTGACACTACCTCAGACTGCAGAAGCACGGGCTGCACTGGAGCCCTCAGCACTGCCCGGGCTCAGCCGCCACTTCCAAACACAAAAAGTGAAGTTCTGCATCACCAGATGGCAGGAAACCCGGCAACTGGGGACTGTTTCATTTGAAAGCCTGTCTAACACTAAACTGAGAGGATTGAGTTAGATTAATCGGATTGTAGGGATGGGGGAGAGGGTATTATTCGTTTGCTTTTGGAGTTTTGGCAAGTAAGGAAAATTAATAAGCAGGGTGAGACGAGAAGAACAACCAGTAGTTGGGTAGAACTGGTGACCCTACAGCCTTACTTCCTGAAACAGGGTGATGCTACTTTCAGAAGCAGATTCCTCTTAAAACAGAGGACTTTTTAATGAATAAATGCATAAAATATCTTTATTTTTAATTTTGAAAAAATAGATGTTATCCATTTGACCACAAAAATAAAAACAAAAAAATCTTTTTTTTTCTCACTAGTCACTTGTGAAAATGGAGATAGTCTCTTACTTTTGTGAGTTTTGTTTTCCTGCTGACAGTTTTGGCTAGGTCGTATGACTCTCACCCCTTAAAGTTACTGAGCATTTACTCTGTGCTAGGCACTGTTCTAAGATTTTACTCATGTTATTCTCACAGCTCTCTGGGATGGTTATCCCCATTTACAGATAAGGGAAATGATGCACTGAGAGGGTAAGTAATTTGCCCAGAGTCACACAGCCATTGTGTGACAGAGCTGGGATTTCAACTCATTTTGCCGCCTGAGCTCATGCTTTTAACTGCACTTCTCTACAGCCTTCATTTCCGCTATTAGACTTCAGATTATTTCCAAATACTGAATATGACTGTGTCTGTAAACTAGAGAACAGCATTTCTAAATTGTGTGATACCCCTGGGAGTACTTAGATGTTGGAAAATAACACTTGAATTAAGAATTAGCGTAATGTGTTTATCTTATCTTTAAATGTCTGTGGCATATCATTATTTTTATTTTCCCCTCAGAATGTCCAAGAGGTGATCATTTCATTACATTTTGAAGTACATTTGAATTCTTCTTCTTCTTTTTTTTAATCATACTGTTCCCAATCATGCTGTACAGTCTCAGAGTCAGAACAGCAGAATCCAGTGCCTTTGAAAGCATTAAATGCGAGGTTCAAACTTGGAAGAAAAGTGAGCCATTAAAAAACTCAAGTGTTTGTATGGTATCTGCTTGCACTAAGATCGCGTGTTGCCTGAGGGACCAGTTTCACAAGTTCTGGATTCCGGTGATACTGGGTCAGCCCTGGAGCTCTGAGTGGACTCCTTCAGTGTCAGGATGTGGTACCCCCTGTGGATCTTTTATTCAAACTGGGTTGATCAAAAATAAACTGAAGTAATGCCACAGAGGAGGCTGTACCTAGACCAAAGGCATTCAGAAGGACAGGAGTGGAAATGTCTCTTCTGCCAGGAGTTGTAAATGGAAGTCTTTGTTGTTTCATGTCCCTCTGTTTAACCTCTAAACTAGGATTGCCAGATAAAACACAAGACACCCAGTTCCATTTGCGTTTCAGATGAATGAGGAATAGTTTATGAGTGTAAGTATGTCTCATGCAGTATTTGAGACGTGTACCATGTGCTTAGCCGCTCAGTCGTGTCCGACTCGTTGTGACCCCATGGACAGTAACCCACCAGGCTCCTCTGTCCATGGCGATTCTCCAGGCCGTAATACTGGAGTGGGTTGCCATTCCCTTCTCCAGGGGATCTTCCCAACCTAGAGACTGAACCCAGGTCTCCTGCATTGCAGCAGATTCTTTACCAGCTGAGCCACCGAGGCAGCTCAAGAATACTGGAGTTGATAGCCTGTTCCTTCTCCAGGGTACCTTCCTGACCCAGGAATCCACCAGGGTCTCCAGCATTGCAGGTGGATTTTCTACCAGCTGAGCTATCAGGAAAGCCCCATTTGAGACATACTTACACTTAAAAAAACAAAACAAAACAAAAAAATGGGTGGGGGGCATATTTTTTACCTGAAATTCAAATTTCACTAGGAATTATGTATTTTTATTTGCTAACTCTAGCAACCCTGCCAATTCAGACATAGACTGTAGGTCCAAGTGGACTCTAATTTAAATATATAATTTATCAAAGAATAGAAGAAAAAGAGGGGAAAGGTGGGAGAGAAGAGAGACAGGAGAGAGATAAAGTAATAGGAGAGAGAGAAAATAAGAATGAATTCAGGCAATCTACCAAGCAAAATAACTAAGATTTTGCAAGAAAGAAATTCTAAAACAGGTCATAAGATGGAAAAAGTCTGTTTCACAGACTCTTTGGCCTGAACATTGGCCAAAAAAAAAAAAAAAGCAGGCATCCTATTAACATGTGAATACCAAAGCTCATCCAGGAATGGAAAGATTTGGAATTTGAAGGTTCTTAGTTTTCAGCTCGGTTAGAATACCCCGATTCTTTATTAATTGCAAGGAGGATTTTGCTTTTTCAGTGAGATGCTTCGGTAATTCTATATCAAAGAAAGCTAACTTCCGTTTATGTAACTAAGACGCGTTTGAAACTTCATCGGTCGTGTTTTGCTTGCTTGCTTACGCTGACATGCAAAAAAACTATCAGATGCCAGAGACGGAGGAGAATTTACCTGTTTAAAAATCACACAGTTCTCCTGTGAAGCATGAAAATGGCTTTTTTGTTGTTGTTGTTAAGTGAAAAATATTAACTGACAGCTCAAGTCAAGTTTTTTTTTTTTTTCTTTAATCTCTAACCAGACAAATTACTATAACCAAGAACTCTCTTGCCTTAATCCTGGACACGTCACAGACATGACACTGTTCTGTAGGAGATGGCTTTTTAACTGTGGATGAGGGAAAATAACCTTTGGAATTTTTAGGATGTTATTACAAGCAAGTTTACTAGTTTTTGACTTACTAAGTCACAGCTGGAGCCAGCCTTCATCGGGGTAAGAATATTTTCATGCTACTATTATCTTGTTCATATTTCAAGCGTAGGATTATTATGTTGGGGGGAATATGGCCTTTGAGGCGTGTACTGTCTGTTGAGAATGCAAATGTGAATGTCCTATAAAAAGAGAGAGAAACTGACAGCTTCCGTCTGTGCCGTAAACTTAAAAGACTCCAACAGATGAGGCACTGGGGCTGTTGGAGCAGGGACTGGATCACACCACCATTTTGGATAAAAGAAAATGTTTCTCTGGGAGGTATTAAAAGGGCTGGGCTTGCAGCCTCTCTCAAAGCCAGACAAGCATGTGTCAGGTTCTCATTTCTGTACTTGTTATTGTATTATTGCTGCTGCTTTAAAAAAAAAAATCAAAAGAAGAGGGCAAGGAATTTTCAGACCAAATTAATTATGAATCTACTTGATCAGATTTTTGTTTGAATTAGTGAAATGTGGCTTTTTCTACCACCTCGTCTCTGTTCTGCATCTTACTGTTTCTTTCATAAGGTTCAGTGTGTGGTTAGTTCAGAGAAAGAGCAATGTTTTTCTATATGCTTTCACTTAAAGGAGCTGCAAAAACAGTTCCAAAGCCAGTCTCTCTCCAACGAGCAGAGCTGACCTCCCCACCGGCCTGGCTGCCTCGGAAATGCATTGACAAGTCGCAAGCAATCATATCAGTCCACCTGCAGCAGCCAGGCTGGGAGCAGGCGCTGTTTTGATAGGAAAAATGTCCACAGGAAATTGTCAGGTGATGTCAGGAGCAGAGAAGCAGTCTGTATGGTGACTTCAGTATCCTTCAGGTTGCTTTTTCAGTCCCATCTCCTCACTGTGGTTCTTAACCAGGGTGCATACCAGATCTCCCGGGGAGCTTTTGGAAATGTCAGTAGCTGTGCTCTGAGGACTCAGCGCCTGCCCCTGTCATTCTAATACACGTCTTTGGTTAAAAACATGCTTGGAGGTCTCAAACCCAGATCACCATAGGAATCACTGAGGAGGCTTTACAGTGCAGATTCCTAGGCCCCCTCCACCAGAAATTCTTATTCACTGGGGCTGGGTTTGAGCCTAGGAATCTGTATTTTTTAAGTTTCCCAGTTAGTCAGATTTGGAAACCCCCTAGGCCCCAGCGGAATCACACAGATTTCAACAAGAGAAGCATCATAGGTTAAAGAGAAGAGTAATTGTGTGTTCAGAGGCTTTGGAGCAGCATCCTGTACTTGCTTTGTTTCTACCTTAAATTTTTCCCTAGCTTTGTGTCCCGCTGCTTCCTCCGATCCCAGAGGAAGAAATGCCTGATCCATTTCCCTTCTGATTCCCTGACCTCATCTCCTCCCTCTGTCCTTCTCCAGCCCCGGTTCATTCTTTCCTTAGGTACTCGTCCTCCCAGCCTGCAACATTCTGGTGTTTTCCCAAACCAGAGCAAATAGCCACACCCGTCAAGCGTTGTGGCTGCCGGGCTCTCCTGCTTGTTCTCTCTCTCCCGTCCTCGGACCTCCCGTGGGCCCTCCTTTCTGCCTTCCTGTCCCCTGCGTCTGGTTTCTGGCATCTGGACTTGTGTGCCGCCATGACCTCCCTGTCCTGGGCCAGACCAGTGGCCCTTTCCCAGTCCCTGACTTTCGTGGCGTCTTTGCAGACTATGCCTGCAGCTCATGCCTGCTTTGAACCATCTGCTCTTTGCTATCCAGCTACACTCCCTTGATTTGTTTTGTTGTTGTTGTTTTTCTTACCAACGTTCAATCTTTGATATGTTTCTTTTTCTCAGCAGCCTGCTAATGGTGATGTCATCCATTCCCACATCTTTTACTCTCGCCTCTGTCCAGGAGCCTCCCAAATCAAGATCCCTAACTCTGATGTCTTCCTCAAGTTGCTAACCAGTCTTTCCAGCCAGTCACCAAAACCGCACACTCTTATGTGTTCAGAACCTCACATTCCTCTCCATTCCACCACACCCCCCGGCTCTTTCTCTTTCGTTAGTGCTGCCACCCAGAGTCAAAACCATGGACTCTGTCTCCTTCCGTAGCTCCAGAACCCAGTCACTTGCTGTATCCTTTCACATTCTATTTCCGAAGCTTCTCCTGCGTGTAATAATTCTATTCCTTTATGTCTCTGTAGCCATACCTTTGTTCAGGCCTTCCCTGCTTTGTTCCCAGGCCTCTATGGAAGCATGATCTTCCTGCTACCCGTTTCTTCATTCCAACTGTATGACTAATTTATCTAAAGTATATTTCCGATCATGCCAAAATGTGAGTCAGCCAGGGATTAGCACACTGACCTGGGAACACAATACATTCCATGATCTAGAACTGTGTGCTTTGTTCTACTCACTGGATGATTTAGGGGCTTGAAAAGCAATAAAGGGCAAGAAACATGATTAGTTGCTTGTTGGTTTTAAGGCAGCAGTCGATGGGGTTGCACAGAGTCGGACACAACTGAAGTGACTTAGCGTAAAAACAAATCCTAAAAGTGGAGTGGCTGTTCATGGTGGGATCTGCAACTTCTGAGACCAGTACTTCATTTTACCCAGTTATAGCCACAGGTATGAACTATATATTGAATCTGACCATCTGCCTAGGGCTTTTATCAGACATCTGAGATCTGAGCTATAGTGGATGGTTTTATTCTTATGTTTCTTTAAACTAAATTCATGTTACATGAAGTACCTGCAAGCCCAGTGCCTATACAAATAAGATGTTATTGGTACAGGAATGGCTTGAGACCTCAAGGTCACACCTCAAGTTCAGCAACCACACATATTTTGGACCCAGACTTCTAAAGCTATGTTCTGATCCCAGGGTAAACTGTAGGATAAAGGGACTTAAATGGTGGTAAAGTTTCTATGCTTCAAAGTGGACGCCGGTAGACTGATAAGTTATCTATGTGTGTGGCACTACTTAATGCAACCCCTAAGGAAACTATACAAAGTACCATATTAAAAAAACACCATGAATAAATCAAAATGAAGCTCCGAGAAATGTACTAGTGAGCCATATGAAGGGGAAAAAAGAGGAACAGGAAGCAAAAGGAATAAACAGTGTACAATAGACAATGTGGCAGAATTATGCCCTAACATTTTCAATAATCACATTAGATGTGAGTGGTCTAAATACAGAAACTAAATGATAGAGATTGGTAGAGTTGATTTTTTTTAATGACCCAACTATTTACTGTCCACGAGAAACTCACATCAAACATAATGACATAGGTAGATTGAAAGTAAAAATATCAGAAAATACATCATGTAAAAATTAATTTAAAAAATCAAGGGTGGCTGTATTAATATTAAAAAGTAGATTTTATAGCAAATAAAATTACTAGGGACAAATAGGGAAATTACATAAAGATAAAAGGGTCAACCCACTAAGAAGATATACCAATTGGAAATGTGTATGAAGAAATAATAGCACTTCAAAATACGTGAAGCAAAAATTGATAGTATTGAAAAGATAGATAGACAAATTCACAATTATAGTTAGGACTTAACCCTACTTTAAGCAATTAATAGACTACTAGACAGGATATAGATGAACTGAACCATACCATCAAACAACAGGATCTAATTGATGTTGATAGAACACTTCACCCAAGAACAGTAGGATACACAGTCTCCCATGGAACATTCATGAAGATAAACCTTATTCTGTTACATTTAAAAAAAAACTTAACAAATTTAAAAGAATTGAAATCATAGTGTCTTCTCTCACCAAAGCAAAGTCAAGCTAAAAGTCAGTAATGGAAAGACAACAGGAAAATTCCCAAACACTTGGAAATTAAACAGCATACTTCTAAATAAATAACCCATAGGTCAAAAAGGAAACTTCAAAGGAAATTTATAATATACATAGAAAGAAAAATTATACACACAAAAAAGACAGCATATCAAGATTTGTAGGATACAGCTAAAACAACACCAATATGTAAATTTACAGCACTAAATGGACTTCCCTTGTGGTTCAGATGGTAAAGAATCCTCCTGCAATGCAGAAGACCTGGGTTTGATCCCTGGATTGGGAAGATCCCCCAGAGAAGGGAAAGGCTACCCACTCCAGTATTCTGCCCTGGAAAATTGCATCGACTGTATAGTCCATGGGGGTCTCAAAAGAATTGGACATGACCGAGCAACTTTCACTTTCACTTCACTTTCACAGCACTAAATACTATGTTAGAATTGAGTAAAGATCTGAAATCGATTATCTAAATCCTACTTTGAGAAACTTGAAAAACCAAGACACGCAGAAGAAAGGAA